>NW_004524617.1:2503013-2526528 GCF_000260255.1 Octodon degus | reverse complement strand
ATATCAAGTCCGCATCTTGTACAGCAATTAACCACTAGGAAGAATGTATGCAATGTGTTAATTATTGAAACTGTCCTACCAATTTGATTTAAAACTGTCTCATTGCTCTTTGTTTATCAATAAAATTATGGAAAAAACAAAAAAAATAAAAATAAAAAACCTCCAAAAACACACAATTATAATAGATTAAAATATCTATCATTTAAGTGCACCAACTGAATAGTAAATAGGCATAAATAGTAAAACACAAGAATAGTTACAATTTTAATAGAAAATGTCAAGTAAGGATCAATATACAAAATCAAATGTTATATACTTAAATTTTAAAAGTTAAAGATCTTTTCAAGGAAAATTACAGTACTCTTAAAAAAGAGATCATAGAAGATTTCAGAAAATGGAAAGATATTCCATGCTCCTGGATAGGAAGAACCAACATTGTGAAAATGGCCATACTCCCAAAATTGCTGTACAGTTTTAAAGCAATCCCTATCAGACTACCACCAACATACCTCACAGAGGTTGAGAAATCATTCCAAATATTTATCTGGAAGCAGAAAAGAACTAGAATAGCAAAGGCAATCATGGGCAATAAAGACAAGGCAGAAGGCATTACAATTTCTGACTTGAAAATATACTACAAGGCAATTGTGATAAAATCATCATGGTACTGGCTAAAAAATAGACCTGAGGATCAATGGAATAGATTAGAAGACACTGAAGCCCCTACAAACACACTCAGTCACCTTAGCTTTGACAAAAGGGCCAAGCATACTTACTGGAATAAACATAGTCTCTTTAAGAAATGGTGCTGGAAAAAGTGGCTCTCTACATGCCGTAAACTGAAATTTGACCCAGGTCTATCACCATGCCCTAAACTAAAGTCAAAATGGATTAAACATCTAAACATTAAAGTAGAGACACTAAATCTCCTGGAAGAGAGAGTAGGAAGAACTCTTGAGGACAAAGGTGTAGGCAAAGATTTCATGAACAAAAATCAAATCGCATGGGAAACACTTGAAAGAATTAACAACTGGGATCTGCTTTTACTGAGAAGTTTTTGCACATCAAAAGAAATTACCAACAAAGTGAAAAGACAACCCACAAATTTTGAAAAAATCATGACAAATAAATACTCATAAAAGGTCTGCTCTCTAGAATTTATAAAGAAGTTAAAAAATAGTAGGGCTCAAAAATTTAAAGACCCAGTCCAGAAATGGGCATCTGAGATGAACACATACTTCTCAGAGGATGAAATTAAAGAAGCGAATAAATATATGAAAAAATGCTCCACATCACTAACCATCCGTGAAATGCAAACTAAAACAACATTGAAATATCATCTCACCCCCGAAAGAATGGCTATCATAAAGAAATAACCCTCCAATAAATGATGGAGAGGCTGTGGGGAAAAAGGAACCCTTCTCCACTGCTGGTGGGAATGTAGACTGGTGCTACCTTTATGGAAATCAGCGTGGAGACTCTTTAGAAAATTTGGACTGTAAATCCCACTTAAACCAGCTATTCCTCTACTGAGAATTTTCCCAGAGGATCTGAAAACATCATTTCATAGTGATATATGTGTGCCTAGGTTTATAGCAGCACAATTTGTGATAGCCAAATCTTGGAAACAACCAAGATGCCCATCACCTGAGGAATGGTTGAAAAGAGGTGGTATTTTTACACAATGGAGTATTATTCAGCTATTAAGAATGATAAACTGCAAGCCTTTCTATTTAAATGGATGCCACTTGAAGATATACTCTTAAGTGAAATAAACCAGACACGCATGTGTACATATTATATAGTTTCCCTAGTATAAGAACTCAAAGGAAGAAATACAAATAGAAAGGTATAATACAAGTAAAAGGAAAGCAGGATCTCAAGGACTAACTAATCAAGAGAGGGAAAGGAGAAGAGCTAGGAAACATGACAATTACAACCCATACAGTTATATGTGGAAGATAGGCAAGGCAATGATCCTGAGAATCTCCAGAAGATTTTTTAATCTAGCAGTTAATTGGAAAGATTCTCACCCTGACTAACTATATACACTGACACCTGTGAACTAAGCAACTGCACTGAAGTTGGCAATTTGTAATAGTAGGTTCATGTTTGGAGTACCTGTCATTCTGGTCTTCTCAATACAGGGTGCTTGTCCTGACATGCCAGTTGCTGCTGAGCTGTCTCTCAAGTAGATTGTTGGTCAAAAAGAAGGGGGTGGTTAATGGAGGCAGGAGACAGGAAAAGGAATTTTGTGGTACTGTCGTGGGTCAAGGTTATATATGGTTAGCTTATTGGACATATGTGTAAATTTTTTTTAAATTTATTTATGTGTGTGTGTGTGTGTGTGTGTGGCCAGCTCAGCCCACCTGGGGGCGGGCTGGCTGGAATGTGGTGCTGGGGGATTGAAGCGTGGTCCCTGGGCTTTGCTAAGCTTGTTCTAAGTAGGTGGTTTAGACCACTGAGCCATCTCACCAGCTCCGTGGACATATGTGTAAACATAAGAATTATATAATTCTTTATGCCTATTTTTAAAATATATTCTTTTTTTTGGCAGAACCGGGGACTGAACTCAGATCCTTGCATTCGCCAGTCAAGCGCTTATCCTACTGAACCATCTCCCCGGCCCTCATTAAAATATATTTTAATTTTTAAATGTTTTTTCACAATATTCTGTAGGGACTTAAAGTTCAACATATCACTACTTGATGAAAAATACCTGTTCCATGTTATGCCTAAGATGTTTGATATTCAGACAGATAGTTACGTTCAGCTTAACAGCCTAGGTTGTATGGTAATAACAATAAGCTTGTCTTCTGGAGGGTTAACAACCTAAGTTTACAGACCAAAATTAGAGAAAAAGGAGGGCTGCAAAGAAAGCCAACATTTTGGCCTTAGCCTTCCAAGGTCAATTAAGACTCAGGACATATGAGAACTTGTACTGTAACATCATGTAACTCAGTAGTGTCTCAACTTTTCTGATCAAGGATTTATGTGGCTAAAGAGGAAAGTTATCGATAATGTAGAGTGTTACTAAGGAGAGTCACATGGAGAGAAAACATTCTCTCAGGCTTTCACAGGGAGCACATTGGCCAAGCAATGGCTGTGACTCATCCACATGGCTGACACTGAAAAAGAATCTACAATCTGAGGTACAGGATCTCAGGATAAATCCTGAGGGGATTTCACTGGCCTTATCAGACCCAAAAGCTACAACTCTTGTTGCATAGGTCTTGCTTTATCTTGGTCTTAACCATCCAGCAGAAAAGAATAAAAACGTAGTATAAGAAGTAAAGCCATGGTGTTATGTTAAGCTGTAGGGGACTCAGGTCAACAATTTCTGACATTGCCAGTGAAGCGGAAGACCCAAGACTCTTATGGACTGTTGGACTCATTTAGAGTATTTTGCTGAGTTAACACACCTATAATATTCAAATAACGGAACTAAACAATAAAGGGGATACAGATGAATGTCCATTTTATATCTGTGTATTTAAAATGTTTAGGATGGATATATAGTTACATTCTCTTAATGAATAGAGGGATTTGTTCTAATAGAGTTTGTAAATTGGATATCATGCCTGCATCTTGTACAGCAATTAACTACTAGGAAGAATGTATGCAATGTGTTAATTATTGAAACTGTCCTACCAATTTGATTTGAAACTGTCTCATTGATATTTATTTCTCAATAAAATTATTATAATAAAATTTAAAAAAAAATTAAAACTCAAGGAAAACATAACTGACTAAACATAAAGATTCTACTCATTACCTAGCTGGGCCAAAACATAAATCTGTATCTAGTCACCCCTAATTTATGCTATTTGTTTGGTCATTCAGAATTGCATCTTTGTGTAGGAAATCTCAACATTTTTGTTTTACCTAAATCTTTTCATCTTCTCTGGTTTTCTACCCCATTTACCAAAGTCAATTATGTTCTCTCTTTCAGAATATTTGGACCCATTCTCTTTGTTATATCAGACTTGCTAGATTTCTTATATTTCACAATCATCTTGAAGGTACTTACCACTTTGTTACACATAACTATCGCCAGTGGAAAAAGTTCGTCTCATGACAAGTATAACTTTATGGAAGTCACTGTAGTAATGTTGGCTCCAATAACAAAAACATAAGCATGATGTTTTCTAGGTTGGTTGAGAGTTACTACATTAGAAATAGATGTGCTATTTCTATAGATGCAGTAGAAAGTAGATATTCTAATATGTCTGTTGAAAACTTTTATAGAGTCTTTCAATTCGAATAGAGTGTAAGGTAACAGCTTTTTCTCTGAATTGTTATATACACAGATAAAGTATGTTAAGTTTCTTCAAGAAAGGCATCAGCTAGATGTTCAGAAGAAAATTACTATAGCTGTTTGCCACAAAAGATATCTGATATGAACCTTGCATGCTGCCAGTTGCAATGGTATTATTGACCTTCTAATCTCACCGCTGTTTTTTTTTTTTATTCTCCCCACTCATCTACTAAATCTCTATCTCTTCCTGTTTAATAAGCTAGCTGTTATTTGGAACCAAATGAAAGGATTTTTTTTCTTTAGTCCAAATCTTTCTAAATAGGCCATTCATTATTCTATTCACTTTGAACATTTTTTTAAAAAACAAAACTGAAATAGCTAATGTGAGAGGTTCAGGAAAATCTTCATTCAGGACATAATCATCCTAATTGGTTTATAACCTGCTGTGCTGAATAGTTCTTCCACTCATCCTATTTTTTAACCTGCAAAAGGAAAACTTTTGTATGATGAAAATTAGCTAATAATGATAAAAGCATAAAAACCCCCAGCTTTAACACTGACCCTAGAATCTTCCTAGGCATTTGTTTAATTGTCTGAATGGAAAATTTTATACAAGGTACCATGTGTTTTTCTGGTTTGGGGCTCAGATTTTAATAGCCATAATGGAACTATGCATTCAGAAGCTAAGTCCACATCCTCTGTTAATTCTATGCAAAAGAAAAATGATAGAAATAAAGAATGATTAAGAGAGAAACATACAAGTAGATGGTATGAAAGATAAGAAACTAAAGGTCAAGAAGAAAAATAAAAAGTCACTTTCATGAAAGTTGTGCTGCATTTTGTTCAAATGTCTATATTCCTGATGAAAGTAACCAAAAGATAAATCCTTGATTTATAAGTATGTAAAAACGTTCTGCCATTAGCATTATTCCTGAAAATCTAAAAACAAGTATTTTTACTGCAGGTGCCTGAAACAACTCTAATAACATTAATTATGTATGTTTGCACACTTTCAAACACCTGGAATCCACTGAAAAATGAACTTGCTTTGTCTTTACTAAAACTTATGCAATTAGAGTCTTCTAGCTTTTTTTAAAAAAAGCGTATGCCTTCTCAATAGGCTATTGAGCTCCATGGGGATGAAAAGACCTTTTTGATGGGCCAATATTTTTAGATTATTTAAGGGGTATAATAATACTCCCACTAAAGGGGTAAAATATATGAACAGATATAGATCATATATGTGTTCTTAAAGTTCCTTGTGAGATTGTTTAGAAAAATACCTAAAACATCTTTTTAAGGAAGACTTATGAAACAACGTGTTGAGAAACACTACTCATATAATGTATTTTCAACCTTCTTTCTGAATGTAAAAATAATACTTTGGTGTGGGATTGGGAAGATATAAATGAGCATAAAGAAAAAAAATGAGTTCACATAAATCCCACCAGTGCTAGCTGTTAAACATTTTATAATTTGTCTTGCTTGTGCTGTTTTGTAAAAATAACATTAAGGTTAAATAGCATAAATAATCATGTACCTTACATTTTTCCTTACCATGAATATTTCATTTATTCCCTATGGTATTAAATACCATTTGAAACCATTGTCAATAGACGTTGCAATATCTATTTATAGGTATGAGCCAATTTTGTTTTGTAGTGTTGAGGATGGAACTCAGGCCTTGTTTATGGAAGGCAAGTTCTACCACTGAGCTGTAGCCTCGGCTCACAAACCAATCTTTAAAATATATCCTTCAAATAGTAAATAACTTTATAGAATGGTATTACAAAACATATATTTTAGGTTATTAACCACTTTCTCTTAATAATCAAATTAAAAATTTAAATAAAACATACATACTAAAGTGTTTAGTAAAAACATTCCTTTGCAATTTTTATCTCTGCTGAAACAAAGCTCTTTTACCACTTCCCTTGTTTCACCTTTGTATTCTCTATTGGTCTCACTTTCTTTTGAGATTTGTTTCACATCATTCATTAAGGAGTGCCTGTATGTGAGCCATATCCTCACCTTTGTAGTCTTAAAGGGTTGTCAAGTCAAGTAATGAGCCCGGAATACAAACACCTTGGCCCTAATACATGAGAACTGAGTCTTCAACAAAGGTGTGCTTTTTTTTTTTTTTTTTTTTCTTTTTTTGGAACTGGGGATTGAACTCAGGCCTTTGTGCTTGCCAGGGAAGCACTTATTCTACTGAGCCATCTCCTTGGCCCCAAAGGTGTACTTTTTATTGTTCCTTAATTCACATCTGATTCTTCATGTTGTGTTACTATTTCTTTTGTATTAAGTTCATTGGTATGATTTAGATATACATAATGTTCATACTCATCATAAGAAATTATACCTGTACATGGTATATCTTGATTCCTCTTTTTCCCAATTCCCTCCCCTCCCTTTAATCTGTCTTCCACTCCTGATTTACAAAGATTTGCTTATATTTTATAATTCTTTTATCATCTCTGAGAAAACTGCCATTATCAAGAAGTCAACCAATAACAAATGTTACAGGGGTTATGAAGCAAAAGGAACCCTTCACCACTGTTAGTGGGAGTGTAGAATGGTGTAATCACTATGGAAATCAGTGTGCATATTCCTTAAAAACCTAGGATTAGAGGTACCATTTGATCCAGTTATTCCCCTCAGGGTATCTTCTCAGAAGAATTTAAATTGTCATAATATAGCAATATATATGTACCCATGTTTATAGCAGCACAGTTTGTAATGGCTACATTTTGGAAACAACCCAAATATCCATCAACTGATGAGTAAGTAAATAAGATGTGTTTTTTTTATATACAGTTGAGTACTACTCAGCTTTAAAGAAGGATAACCTTAAGCCATTTCACAGTAAATGGATCCATCTTGAAACCATACTCTTAAGTGAAATAAATTGGTTGGACATTTATAAATATCCCATTTTTTCTCTGGTGTGAGAAAATGAAAGTATAAATAAGGACCAAAGCATGTACTAGGCAATGTGAACTAGGGAGAAATGATTCAAAAGAACGAGAAAATAAGGAGGGGACATAGAGACAGGAAGGAAGGAAAAAAGAAAATAATGTAAAAGAAATTTGTTGTATTATTATACATTTAGAGTTTCACTGATGATAAACACCCATCTGTGGCATGTGTGGTACTAAGTTAGCCACTATTGTTATAGGGTAATAACATTAGTTCTTTTCTGTGAATATGTATCATTCTTAAATTAATACAAATCAAATAATTTAAGGATGAGAAAGTGTGGTTTGAGGAGGATTGACTGAGAATTGTGGGAAGTAGGTGACTACTATGAGCTGAGCTAGGTGGGTGGCATAAATTTACCTCTGCCATACGCAGAGAGGATATGCAGAGAGAGTAATCTGCATTATATAGGATTTAATGTTTTGGTAAGTCTAGTGCCTCAACATTGATATAGTTTTTCAAGCCCCAGGAAGTCATAGCCTCTATCTCGAGTCTTAATCCCAGCTGGCGGCACGGAGCATTGGCTCTTTCATCCTGTCTTGACCTTGCTCACATTAAGGAGCAGCAGGTGTAGGTTACCAGGGAAACACGCACGCCTCCTTCAAAGACTATCACCAGCACCTCAGCTAGAGCAGTACACATTGCTTAAGGCCAATTGAAGGATAAACAGAAGTCCTAGCCAGCTCTGTACATAACAATATGAGGAAATAGGGTCAGGCTCAGTTAAAATGGAGACAGTCACTCTCCTTCAAGGAGAGCTGCTCAGGTGGTCCTCCACATAATATCATTAATTATTTTGTTGGTAGTAATATTCAGTGTGGTAACATATAATGAGTAATTTAAATATATGGTGAAGTTTAAAATAAAAATGCAGTAAGACCTTTTAATTAATTGCCTTCAAAAATATTCTCCTTAGGGCTGGCCAAATAGCTCAGCAGATTAAAGTGCCTGCAAGCAGGTGCAGGGGCAGTAGGTTCCATTCCCGGGCCTGCTGTGCCAGCCCTGCCTCCAGAGTGTGCTGAGACAGCAATTGAGATGGGGCATGGTGGCGCGCACCTGTAATCCCAGCTCTTGGGAGGCTGTAAACAGGCGTATTACTATGAGTCTGATCTAGTAGTGAGACCATGAATGCCCTGTAGGCCCTTCCCTAAATTGCAAAAAAAAATCTTTACTTAAATACTCTTACCCAATCATCCTTGCCACTTTGCAAAGAAGTTCTAGAAGTTCTCCTTGGTGTGTTTAAAGAGGTATGATAAAAATATATGAATACTATTGCTAAATACTGTCCAAACAGAAACACAAGCTTATAAAACCACTATGGTATATACTCATCCATCTTCTTCACTGGATTTGTGACTTTTGGTTTGTCCTCAACATTATAATGATGATTAAAGTTAAAGATATTGAATGAGTTCAGGACACTGAGGTACCACACAAGTGCAACTAAAGACACTCAGGGAAGAAGACTTTTCAGAACTGCTTCAGAAAGTGACACAAACATAGGGATAATATTTTTTAAAGTGAGGAAGAATATTTTAGGGGAATTAATATCAATGTCTCTTTTATTTTAATACCTTTCTATGAACTTTAAATATTCATCATATTTTTTAATCATATCACAGTTCAAGATTGTCTGTGCTGTGACTCATGTCTTGATGATACCCATCAGCCTCTTGTGATCATATGTAGGGTTTTACAGAGGTAGCTAGATCTATAGTATGTGAGGCTGGTAGTAAATATGTGATTACTACATTAGTCCACTGATTGCTTTGGCATGGTTCTACAAGTACATAATGGGAAGGCCCATCCTGAGTGCTACTCACCTTAAGGGCATGTATCCTTGATAGACTATAATGGACAGAAAGAGTGCTGCTGTGGCTGCTTCACTTGCTGGTTTGCTACCTTCTGTTTGCCATGAACAGATTTTTTCCCTATGATACTACTGTGCCATGCCACCCTGCCTTGGATAAGCCAACAATAGGCTGAAACCTCTACAAAGTGTGACATAAATAAATCTTTCTGCCTTTAACTTGTGGGGGTTGAGTATTTTGTCTCAGCAACAAGTAAAATAACTAGGCATGTAGTACCAGAGGAGTGGAGTTCTTGCTAAGAGTATACTTGACCATGTGATTCAGAAACCCTTGGAACTGGCTTGTGGGAAGAAGTTGGAAAGGTGTAGAGATACTGGCTGAAGAAGCAGCCCTGGAATGTCTTAAGATGTACTTGATGTGAGTGTTTGTTCAGTGCTCAGAAGACCAGAATGCTGATGGAAATGCTACCAGTAAAGACTAGGCTAAGGAGGTTTCTGCTGTGAAGAAAGACTGCACTGACAATGGCCAGATCACATGTTATACCTTAGCAGAAAGTTTGTCTGCCTTTTGCTCAAGTCCAGAGTCTTTTTCCTGAGAACAAAATCAAGGGAGATGGAACAATTACTCTTATAGAATAAATTTCCAAACAGTTAATTTCGAGGCAGCTGCATTGCTACTTTGAGGGGGGGGGTAACCAGATCTATATTGAGAATCATGAGAAAAGAGCTCAGTAGAATGATTTAAAATATGTTGAGATTGGCCAGAAAGGAAACTCCAATAATGTTCACATTACAATGAGAGAGCAAAGTGTACCTTGATTGGCAAGAAAGAATAGGACAGTGGAAAAAAATGGCTTGGGCTAACCCCAAGACATAGCAGCACTTCAGCCTTTTCAGCCTCAAGGTTGCAAAGGTGGCAGGATTTTCTTTGAGAAGACAGCCCCAGAGCACTGTGTTCCAGAATAGTGTCAGCCTAGAGAATTTGTCACTTGACATTGGGTTCAGACTGCTCAGTGAGAGTGCTAGGGATATAGCTCAGCAGCATAGCAACTGCCTGGTGAGTCCAAGGTCCTGGGTTTGATTCCAAGTACGCTAACTACAAACAAACAAACGGAATGCTCAGTGATCTACACACTCAACCCCTGCAGTCAAGAGGGAAGGAAGACTGCCTATTGCTTGAGCTAGTAGCAGACCTTGGTGTGATCCATGTGGTGCTGATTTTAGGTGTATAAAGAATGCAAGACTTATGGGGGCCAGGAAGTATTCCACAAAGATTTAAAGAGGAAGCCTGGAAAGCCAGACAGTATGCCTGGCATGACAATGTATAAAATTGTGAGTGTGAAAGCAAAGGTGCAGTGGAGACCCCAGAAGACTGGAGAAGCTAGGAAGATAGGTTGCCTGAGGAAAGCTGCAATGAGTGAACAAAGCCAGCCCAAAAGAGAAGTCATAGGAGCCACAACCACTGTAAGTCCTACGGGAACAGAGCCACCACAGGTCTTTGGAGTTCACATATTGCCACAGATTGCCCCAAATGCTATGGTTTGTGTCTAGATGCTCCCCCAAAGCTTCATGAAGCCATAGGTATGGCCTTATCAGAGGTGACTAGATCTAGAGTGTGTGGTCCTGGGATCAAGGATACAATGCTGCCACGTATTCACAGTGTGATGCTAGGATTAAGTCTGTTATACTCCAGGTTTGACTGCCACTAATCTTAAAGGTGAGTAGCCTAGATAGGTAAGAGGCTTCCTGTTTGTTCTTATGGCTTGATGTTGCTACTCCTTGTCTTCTGTTGCCTGCTGCCTGGTCTGCAATATCCATTTGTCATACTACTCTGCCTTCAAGCGAGATAATTATGGACTTAAACATTTACAAACTCTGAGCCAAAGTAAACCTTACTTTAAAAAATATACTTAGTACAGGGTCTACAGGGTCTCATTACACAGATCAGACTCCTAGTGATCTTCCTGTTTTCAGCCTCTCAAGCACTGGGATTACAGACACAAGGCATCATGCCTAGTCTCAGTCACCCTCTCATTGTGCCCCAGGGGCAGGGCTGGCATGACATGCAAAGTATTGAACCCTGGTCCCTATGCCTGCCTAAGCAGGCACTTTAGTCTATTGAACTATCTGGTCAGCCCTAAATCTTTTATTTTTAGCTCTGGGTGTTGGGTATTTTATCTAGGAAACTAGAAAAGTAACTAAGACCATCAGTTGTTCTTCAAAATAGTTTATAAATCAGTGTGTTGAATTTGTATAACATGATTCAGGGCAGTGGAGCCTGATAACCTTTAAGTGAACTCATAAAATGTAGTTATGGGCTATGCAAAGCTGAAGACCAAACACTAGATCTATGATAATACTGCTTATGATATGAATATTATCAATGATATTCTTGCATAGTTCTTCCCAAAATGATTTGTATCACAAGATTTTAAAACTCATCATACAACAGATAATGACAAATGAATATATACCTGAATAAAAAAAGAGACAATTTCAAATCCATATGACACATAATTACTTTTTTCTTTGATTTTGCCTACATTCTAAACTTTTAATCTTATTGGCATTAACCATTAAAATATTAAGAATAATCCAATAAGAATAATTACAAATAAGTCATGAAAAAATTAATAAATCTGTTTTTGTGTATTTAGTGCAGGGTCTACAGGGTCTCACTGCACAGATCAGACTTGTAGTGATCCTTCTGTTTTTCAGCCTCCCAAGCACTGGGATTACAGGTGCGTGCCACTACGCCCAGTCTCATTTGCCATCTCAGTGTGCCCTGGGCGTGAAGCCAGCATGTGCTTTAATCCACTGTGCTATCTTACCAGTCCTGGAATTAATAAATCTTGATCAGTAGTAAGTCATATGTAATATAAAATCCTAGTTGAGTGGTTACATTTCAAGAAATCCTTTTTAAAATCATGCCCTTTTCATGTCTTTATAAGGTTCTAAAACTTATTTCTGTTATTCTCAAAATGTTTCCTCAGTAGAATTTAGTAACATTCAGATCCACATAAAACAATCACTAGTTAAGTACAAATTGGCTTCCAAAATCAATCTGAAAACATGCTGTACGAATATACATCTGCTGAAAGATGGCTTCCTCTTTTATGGTCCCTCTCCCTTCTAAAAGTTATTAAGGAAGAGTCTGTTGCTATGGAAACATTCAATTTGGCACTATCTGTATTCAAAATTCAATTGCTGCAAGCCTTCAGCCAATCTCCGTTTTTTAATTGGCAGGCCTTCCCAGAATGCTTTACAAATCCTTTTTTTAGGAAGCCAATCCATAAAGCATATCACAATACTATCATGAAAGTTCACAATACAAACCTCACTCTATTACTTTAATATCATAGTTGTGAAGTACAGAAGAATTAGGTCTTCTTATAATTAGTTGGCACGGTCTTAATTCCCCAAATTTATTGCCAAGTTCTTTTTTTCTGCCTAATGGTTTCACATGTAAAGAAAATAGTTATTTTGAAAGTATCTAACACATTCAGGGGACCCCAATAAAGAGCCCTAGTGGGAAACTTTTATTGAAATGCACAGTTCAGAATAGAAAAAAAAATACAGGAAATAGTTTAGATATTTTCTAAACAGGCAAACCTGAGTTCAAATATTAATTGGGACACTTAGCTAGCTATTTTACCTAACTTTTTCACATCTCATTTTCTTCATCTGTAAAAGATTATGAGAATTGTGAAGTATGCATTTGGGGGGAATATACATACTTTATACAAACTATAATGACATTTGAAAATGTGCTAATCCATATGTTATTAAAGAATATTCCTCTGGAATATAAAGGACCTGTGTATAAGTGTTACTAAAATTCATAGAATAAAGAGTTACTGGAGATCAGACTTATCTGAAAAAAATTTTCTAAATAAAGGAAAGCTATGGCCTGACAATGGAGAAGTATAAATATGATTGAAGCAAGAAAATGTAAAAAGTGTATGGATAATTGTGGGTCCAATCATGTTTTTATATGCTGGAGAAGAAATTAGTCATAAATGAGCACTGTCAGTGACCCCTTGGAAGACCGTCATCCTACCATACTATAAGTGTCCTATGTGGCTGGAACCCCATAGCTAAGTATAATTGGAGCAGCGAGCTCAATTTGCCGTCACCTTCATCCTCCTGAAATGCAAGCCTTCTTCATTCTCCCTCCTTCAGAGCTAACATCCCAGCCACATTTACTGCTCCTAGATTGGAACACTCTCAAAAGAAACACCAGTTTTGGACAAATTGTTAATTTTATTATACAGATTTTAATGTTTCTATTTCAGTGACAAAATTGTAATATTTTGGTTCTACTAAAAATTGACAATTATCTTCATATGTATCTTTTTTAAAAATTTATATATCACTTTACTTTTACTATCATCTACCCAGCAATCAAGGTTCATTGGTTGCTGTGTACTCATAACTGGAATTTCTTTTTTTTTCTCTTCCATAATTTTATTCAGAGACAAATAGCAATGAGACAGTTTCAAATTTCATATGTATCTTAATGTAAATTCATTTTCAGCTTTCCAATACTGTTTTCAAATCCATAGACTATGCAAGTTATACGATGAATAATTGTGACTTGCTGCATGTAAGCAGCAAGACAACATTATCTGCTTTTATCTCTCACTTTGCGTTTGCTCAAAAGGTAGTGTTTACTATTATTCGGGTAAGAGTGCAGACAAGATGCATGTCTTCTGTGGCAATTGTAAGTCCTGGCAATCATTTTAAGATATTAAAAATAGAATGTCCAATTTAATGCTTTAATTAATAACTCTCAGAGTTCATATGACTTTTTCTCTCAGGGACCTAAAACAGATAAAGATCGAACTAATTTTTTTTTCAGATGACCCTGATAAATGCATTGACATATTCAGAGGATTTACTCAGAATTAAAAGCCAGGCTAAAGAGATGTAATGTTAATCTTATATCAAACATTGATTTCTGGAGACAATTTGAATCATTTTTAATATTTTTGTTTTGCTATTTTTTGTATTTTCTTTATAAAAATGTATTTAATACAGGATCTTACTGCACAGATTACACTCGTGTTGATTCTCTGGTTTTCAGTTGCCCAAGCACTGGGATTAGAGGTGTGCACCTCCACACCCAGTCTCTTTCACCATCTCAGCACTTCCTGGGGGATAGGGTCAGCATGGCACTCCGTGGATCAAACCCTGGGCCCTGCGCCTGTCTAAGTAGGCACTTCAGTGTATTCTCTTTAAAAATAAAAAGAAGTGGGTTAGTAGTAGTTATGGGAAGCTTTCTTGCTCTGTCTAACAAAGCCTTGCCCCATTCACCAGCTGTTATTTGTTGCCCTAACAGGGTTGAATGGGAGGAACCAATTAGAAAGAATGCAGGTATAGGGTCCTGGGGTTCAATCCCTGGGCCAGCTGTATCAGCCTTGCCCCGGGGACGGCAATTGAGACTGGGCTTGGTGGCGTGAACCTGTAATCCCAGCACTTGGGAGGCTGTAAATAGGCGGATCAAAGAATCTGATCTAGTAGTGAGATCCCAAATGCCCTGTAGACCTTTCCCTAAAATACAGAAAAAGAAAAAAAGAAAGAAACAGCAGAGCTGAAATGCACTTTTTTCTACCTTCAAGATCTACTTCTTCCATGGCATGTTAGATGATCATTTCAGTTTGTGCCAAATGTTCACTTAGGTTCTGAGATAATTGTGGTGAAAAACAACAGCCCTGCTCTCATATAATCACATCTCTTCCTTCTTTGTACTTTCATTCTTCTTTGGTTTATGTCAAAGTGACTTTCTCTACACATGTCTTCCCCTAGATTAGCCAACTCCTTTATCAAATGACTCACATTTTATTTGCTTCCATATATCATTGTCTTGCAATGGTCATTAGGAAATTATTATAATGTAATGAAAAATGAATAACTGGATGGATACATAGAGATTTGAATTGATAAAGGGATAAAAATTATAAACCTGTGTTACGTATAAGATATTGTTCATATTTCTCCTGAAGACTTACATTTCACCTAATATTACATCAATTTTACTTATTCTGCCTAATAATAAATGCCTTAATGAAGAATGCTATGTCAGCTTTCTTGGAATACTATTTGGTTCGCAGAAAATATCTTGTACAGTATAAATAAAGAGACAATGCATGATGAATAAATATATGAAAGAAAATTTCAATATATTAATTTTATATTTTTATTTCATATAATTTAAAT
Source organism: Octodon degus (assembly GCF_000260255.1). NCBI lineage: Eukaryota > Metazoa > Chordata > Mammalia > Rodentia > Octodontidae > Octodon > Octodon degus. Next base: position 2,511,262 of record NW_004524617.1, on the reverse strand, counting down.
ATGAATGCAAATTTTTACCTATAAATACTGTTGTAAGATGATTGTGGTGGCTCATACTTGTAATCCTACTCTGGGAGGCTGAGGCAGGAGGATTCCAAATTTCAGCCCAGCATGGAGAATTTAGCAATTTACTGAGAACTTGCTTCAAAATAAAACATAAGAAGGAGCTTGGAATGTAGCTTAAGGACAGAAAAATATAATTAATTCTCAGTACTGCAGAAAAAAATGTTTTAAATCTAATTCAGCCACAACTTTTGGGAAATGAGCAAAATAATTGTTCACTCCAAATTAACTCTTTTGTGCAAATAATACACTTACTAAACAGTTGCAGATTTACACATTTATCAAATAACATCATTAGTCTCTTAAGTCTTTCTGAAGAGGGTCAGTCTACGTTTAATTTGGTTCCTGAAGCACAAAAGTGAAAGTTATATTGGTAAAGCATTTAATGATTGCTTTTTAAGTATTATACTTAATCTAGATACTTGAAGGGATGATGTCCAACTTTAGGTTTCTTACTCATAATATAATAAATATGGAATTGTCACTGGTGTAATTTGACTAAATTGTCACTGGTATAAAGTTGATTTGACTAAATCAACTTAATTAGAGCACAATTGCATGCTCTTTTAATATTAATGTAGTGGCCTCTCATGTTGCAAATCTAATTTTTAAATAAAATTACTGGTCCAATTACTTTAACATACTATATTAGCATACATTTTTATTAATATTTCCAATTAATATTATCTACCTAAGATTCTCTTCCTTTTCATTTCTGAAGGATGCTAATTTTTATTTTTCTTTTAAATTTTATGTATTTGGTACAGGGTCTCACTGTGCAGCTCAGACTCGTAGTTATCCTCTTGTTTTCAGTCTCCCCAGTGCTGGGATTATAGGCATGCACCACCACACCTGAACTCAATCCAATTTTGATTTTAATAAAGCAGTTTGGTATTGTAAATTTTATCTCAACTAGACAGTTGAATCAGCCAGTGAATTTAGAGTACAGAATTTTTAACTAGGAATTTGGCTCCTATATGCACCAAAAAATTCCATTATGCAATCTCTACATCAAAAATGTTTAAATTGTATTGAATATCCATGCAGCTTAGAACATATATTTTGAACCAGGGAACTAAAATAACAACATGATGCCATTTAATTTAATCATACTATATCAACACTGTTAAATAACTCCCCAGTGACTATCCCAGATTTAGAGATTTAGTGATGCATTATAACACAGCCCAGTTGCTTTAAGTCTTAAAATATGTAAAACACATACCTATCTAATGAAGTAGAAAGCCAGTGTATGTAATATTTCTTTTTTAATGTATTTGGTAGTTGCAGGGTCTCACTATGCAGCTCAGACTCATGGCAATCCTCCTGCTTTCAGCCTCCCCAGTGGTGGGATTACAGTCTTGAGCCACTATGCCTGGCCTCTGGCCAGCTCAGCCTGCCCTAGGGGCAGGGTTGGCATGGAATGTGGTACTGAAGATCAAACCATAGTCTCTGTGTTTGTTTAAGCTTGCCTAAGCAGGCACTGTAGTCCGCTGAGCTATTTCACCCGCCCCAAATGTAGTATTTCTAATGGCCGCAGCACATCTTGTTAGCTGCCATTCATTGCAATTTGTTCTAGGACTCCTGGAGACAAGAGATTTCTTAATATATACAGCTTTTTAAATCTAATACAAATTCATTTTCTCATTGTGTCTTAAGTTATCACTTTTTCTGAATGGAGTTCTCTGAGCCCTTATAATGGACATCATAATAAAAAGAAAAGAAAGAAATTTTCATTAAGAAAAAAGATAAGGAAAATCCTAATCCAAATTTCTCATGTCAAGATTGTGACTGGCTGGACACTAAGCTTTGCAGGAATAAAAGATCTCTATTTACAACCATTTCCATTTTGTTCAAATCACAAGAGCTTCCAAAAGTGACCTGAAGAACATTTCAAAGAGCCTAGTAGGTGGTGTTGTGCAGGGGCAATGTAGGGAATAGACCAAGGTGTTTTGTGGACCTGTTGTGTTTATAAAAGATTATATTAAAAATACTCTCAGGCTTTAAGATTCAAATTCAGGTGCCATCTCAAGGTCTAGGTGTGTTTGTTCTGGAGTTTGTTTTGGTTTGGTTTGCTCCCTGTGCTAATTCCTTCCAATCATAACTCTTAGAGATGGAGATGCTGACAGCAGCTTGCAGCACCCCTGTCATTGAGTCAGTTACTATAGACAGCATGCTTCTGATTTTCAGAACAAGATGTTCGATTTACTAAAATTCAAAAAGAGTAACAGCTTAAAGTTTATGGCTTCATTCAGAGAAGTGAAACATATTAGATGGAGACAGAAAACAATACAAGGGATTCCTAACCTCCAGCACTGGGTGGTTTACACTCTTGGAAACATAAGGGAGTAGCTCTCCCTTCCTGCATATTTCTAGCTAAACTATTGGTTCTTGTTCTTTTGCTGGAAGGTTGTCTTGCTGTCCATGTGTTAGATTCTTATCTTTCTAAAATGGGTTAAATGTGGGCTGGCCAAATAGCTCAGCGGATTAAAGCACCTTCAAGCAGGTTCAGGGGCCAGGGGTTTGATCCCCAGGCCTGCCATGCGGGCCCCGCCCCCAGGGGCACGTTAAGACTGAAATGAGACTGGGTGTGGTAGTGCGTGTCTGTAATCCCAGCTCTTGGGAGGCTGTAAACAGGCGAATCCCTATGAATCGGATCTACTAGTGAGACCCTGAACACCCTGTAGACCCTTCCCTAAAATACTAAAATAAAATGGTTTAAATGAGAGTTTATTTATAAGTATACGAGTTGGCCCCACTGAGGAACTTTAAATCCAGTGAGACAATAAATTGAACTAATTGCCAATATGTTGAACTAATATGATCACAAATTGTTCATGTATATAAATATACTAGTAGTACATGCAAAATTTATACCTAAAATTTATAACTACATGTCTGAGTATGTAAAGCTAGTTATGTAGTGTACACATATGTAGTTTGACTTAGAAATTTTTGAACTTACATTGGTGGAGAAGCAATGCACAATCAGTATAAGCCATACTTTGAATTTTGAAATTTTCCTGGGCTAGTTACATGAGCTATAGTACTCTCTTGCTAAAGTTGGCAGTGGCAGTTTCTAGTCACCTGTACAATAATGAGGACAAATACCTGATACTGTCCTTGTGCCCTGTGTTACTAGAGAAGGACGTCGACTAGGTTAGGTATATGCAGTGCATTTTATGGTATTTTCAACCTAAAATGAGTTTAACAAACTACAGCTTGCTTTTATTGAGGAGCATTCACCATCTCCTATCTATCGACTTCCCTATTTAAACTTTCAGTAACTATCATAATGTAGTCTCTTTTGAGCAAGCATAGATCTGGAGCATGTTGACACCTTTAACACATAGTTTTACCATCAAAATTCTTGGAATAAGTCCTGGATCTACTAATTTGATATCTGTGTGACCTTCAGCAAGGCATTATTACCATCTTTGATCCTTGATTCCCTCATTTATGTAACAAGGACAAGACCTACCGTATGGACTGTTGTCAAAATCAAATCAACATTAGAGTTCTTTCTACAAATGGCAAAAATAGAACACAAATTTAAAGTATTATTCCAGAGGATATTTTAAAACCTGCGTAAAATTTTATTTGTCCCATAAATAACTGAAAATTGTGACAGCTCCAAATTATCTGAAATGTTTCATGTTCTGGTTTCGAAGGACACTGGTTTTTTTTCTTTTTATATGCCATGCTAAGGATAAAACTTGGGGCTTCACACTAGGCCAGTGCTCTTCTAACTGAGCTATATCAAAATCTGGAATATGTAGTTAGTTACTGAGGAAAAACAAAGGCATTATGGTTGTTTTACTGGATGCTAAAATGATGTCCCATTCTATGTATTACTGTGTGCCCCAAGGTATGTTTGCATCGTGCTTAACACTGATACACCCTGTCATCCTGTAATGCTGTGAAATTTATAAATGCTCCTAATAAGTACATCAATTCTCCATTGTACAGCCCACGAAGATTATTCTTTCTTCTACTAGCGGTTTCTACAACATGTAATACTGAATCAAACTGCTCACAAGGAACAGGTAAAGTATCATTATTTTAAAAGGCCAACACAAGTCTAGATCTTTCTGTGTTGTTCCTATTACCTCACTGTTCTGCACAATTACACTTGATGTTCATTTTCAGTATGACTGGATTTTATCAATTCATGGTGGTTTTCTTTTTAATTATAGAGAAAGGTTTTCCTCTCAGTCTTATTTTGTGCATTTGGGATTCAATTTTATCTTTTCAAACTTTCTATTGTTTGATATCACATCTGATAACAAGTGAATCAGGCTAACATAGCTTCCTGCTATGCCTTTTGTCTACCAGCTCTGTGTTTCTAAGAGACATCGCCATGGTCTAGTGCCTTGTGTTCATATATGAAAGGAAAAATAGGACTCTAATAGTCAGGTTTCCTATTTCTATCCCTACCCTACAAACTTTTTAGAAGGCTCTCAGTGGTTTATGGAAATAAACTAGAAGATGTGCTAGCTGGAATCCTTGAAAATAAAATATTATACAAAAATAATTTTGCTTTATCTTAATGTCAAAACACTATCAAAAAGCATTTCATTCATTCAGAAAATCTTGACAGTGCACATATTTTTTCCAAGACCCTAACCTGGAATTTATGAGAAGTAACGTTTTCTGTGAAGACAAATTTCTTGAACAAGAAATAAAAATTCCATGCATAGACATAGCAAGATTCCAATCTTGATATAGCCATTTTCTAGATACAGAACACTTTTTTAGGCTGATAGTAGGGTACTATCATAATGGACCCCATAGAATGCCAAGTTGAACTCTTCGTTGTAATTATAACTGATGGTCCTTGATTGAAAGTTGGTGTCTACTCAAGTGCCTGTGAAGCACTAAGCCCAGTGCGGTAGTAAGCTGGGCTTTGGAGGTAATGAGGTTTGGATGAAGTGATGGGGTTTGGACTCTGTGATGGGAGAAGACGATGAGTCTCTTATTCTTTCTCCCCATCACATTTCATTCATCACCTTATCTTGTTTCTCTAGACAAAACACACAGAAGTCCATTTATTTCTGCTTCTCTGGAGAACTCTATTACATTGCAACTATTTATTTCCAGAAAATAACGCTGGAAGACTCTATCTAAAACAGTAAAATATAAGTTGTAGATTAACTCTTAATTTGTAATAGGATTGATCAAGTATTGTTTTGTTTAACCTCTAATAACCATAAGAGTCCATTAGACTAAAATTTACTTTTTGAGTTGCTTTTTGCAGAAGCTTTAAGCATTTAAGCCATAAAAGTAGTATTTTATGGCTTTTATTCTTTCCAGAGATCCACCAAAGAATAAAGAGATTTTATCTGTTTTTAAAATAAAGTTCAGTTTACATTTGCAATCATCTTATAGATCCACGGAACTTTTTTGTTAACCTAAAATATATTGAATACTCTTAAGGACCTTTATTTCCCTTTATTTTGAAATGCAGATATTTCAACATTCATTAATTATTTAAAAAATTTTATTCATTTTAGTGAGAACAAAATAGCAATGAATCAGTTTCAAAGCAGGTTCGTAGGACAGTTACAATAATTAATACATTGCATATTGTTGTCTTCATAGTAGTTATTCAGAGGACAAGGTGCAGATGTGATATCTCGTCTAAAAATATATGATAAAATAATTGATGTGATAAGGCAATGAAAGAATGATGGCATTGCTTAAAAGAATGCAAAACTGGAATAAATCTTCATTTAGTTTTCTTATTAGACTGATTATACAAAAGAATGTACCTTTTTAAAAAGGTGTAAAGGAGGGGCCGGGGAGATGGCTCAGTGGACTAAGCGCTTCCCTGGCAAGCGCAAGGGCCTGAGTTCAATCCCTGGTTCCGAAAAAAAAAAAAAAAAAGAAGGTGTAAAGGAAGACTGGGTATATCATCTGCTAAAGCTTGGATTTTAAATGTTCCCCCAGAGCCCATACGGTAATAATTTGTTATGCAGAATAATGTTATTGGGAGGTGGTGGAATTATTCAGAGGCAGTACCTAGTGGGAAGGATTCAGTTCATTAGAAGAATGTAGGGCCCTGGTGGGTCCTCGTTTGTCTGTCTTTTACTGTCTCTCTCACATGCATATCCCCTAGCCATGAGGTCACTTGTGCTCTGCCACATGCTCTCTGTGATGGTGTGCTGCCAGGCCACAGACCCAGAGCAACAGAACTAACTGATGCTGCACCAAAACCTACAGAAGTGTGAGCTAAAGTAAACCTTTCCTATTTTTAGGTTGATTCCTCTGGTATCTGTTACAGTAAAAGAAAGCTGGCTAACACACCATCTTGGAAGCCTGATTTTAGATTGCATATAATACAAGTAAAAATTAGAAGTTTTATTTTTTGCAATTTTAAGGGGGAAAAAGTCATTATTTTTGTCATAATATCAAAAATTGCCAGGAGGAAGATACTCCATAATTACTAGACATAACAAAAATATATGTAAACAAGACGCACAGCAGTATTCTAGACTCTGGTGGTGAAAGTATAAATGATCATGTAAGTGCAATCTTATGAGACTTTATTTTTTAATCATAATCTATATGAACTTTTCAAAACCATGCACAACCAAACAGTAGATGTGACCCTTTAATCCGGTAAATTAAACTCAGAAAGGAATTCAGCATACACTATTTGGCTGTAAGAACTTAAACCATTCTGTTTTGCTAACAGATTTGGGACACTACATCATTTATAATGTTTGTGCACCAAAATTTATTTGATACAAGGAAGTCTGTTGTGTTTAAATTCTTATAAAAAATATCTACAATTGGTAGCCCTATATAGCAAAAATGACAATAGCTAGTTGTTCTGGTATACTGAGGGTTGCACCAGAAATCTTTTCTAGATAACAGTCTTTAAGCTTCAACCAAAGAGGGCCCATGATTTTTTTTTTTTTTTTTTTTTTTTTGCGGAACCGGGGATTGAACCAAGCCCTTGTGCATCCTAGGCAAGCACTTATTCTACTGAGCTATCTCCCCGGCCCCACCATGATTTTTTATTTTATTCAAAATATTGAGAAGAACCACAAACATCTTAGGTTATTTGAATGGTTGTCCAGTGGAAGATGCAGAAAACAAAACACAGTGCAATAGCTATGTATCATTTGTGTGTGTGCGTTTGTGTTTTTGGGGGGTCTAAACACACCTAAAATGAGTAGAAATAGAGCTACCTCTTACTACATTCCTTAAGTGTAAATCAACTTCTAGCATCTTCCTTAGGTTGATTTTTTCTTTTCACCTGGCATTCTCTACGCAAGTTAGTTATTCCAGGTAAGTTCCAAGACAATGTGTAGAATTTACTTCACTCCTCCTATCTCTGATTGTGTTTCCCACCATTTCTTTAGCATCTTATTGTGGTGAATGAGTTACATCTTAAGTACATTACTTTGTATCCTACAATCTGAGTTTGTCCTGAGTTTGTCTTCATTTACGTCACTATCATCATGAAAGCACTTAGTCTGAACTTCTCAGATGCAGGACCTCTCCCACATGTTCAGTTGCATACACAGATCCATGTCATAATTCTGTGACTTGTAGCTGTACCACATATCACATTTCTTTTTTTTTTTTTTTCAGGTGTGTCTCATTTTATTTTTTTTTATTTTTTATTTTTTTGACAATCTATAAACATTTTTATTTTCATTATAGCCAATTTAATGTTGCACAAACTGATTTTGAAACATTTGTCTTCCACAAATCTCTGACATGCTCAAACTCCTTCTGATCTCCATATGAATTTAGTTTTGCAACAGAATACTTTCTGAAGAAATTATTTCTTTCCTGCATAGTTGTACATAGTTGCATACAATAATAGGAATGTTTAACACTAATTAAACATAATTTGTAGGGAAAAGATAAACCTAGGAAATAAGGAATTTTGTACTGGGCTTATGCTAACTGTTATGAGTACATGCAAGTGCTACAAATAATACATTGTCCTGAAATACTAAGATGTTTCACTATTGTCACTTCATTGGCTATGATTGAGACATTTTGTCTATAACATTTAAAATTATATAAAGTACAAGAAGTCCACTCATAAATATTTATCCTGTTTACATTCAATGAATGTGTTTTTAACAATTTACCTGGATTATTTATGAAAACTGTACCACTCATCATTTTAAGTTAACAAGTGATGTTTCCCTAACAAGAAAAAA
>NW_004524617.1:2497270-2499608 GCF_000260255.1 Octodon degus | reverse complement strand
AGAGTGGTGGGGGGCGGCCCGAGGGGCTGGGAGAGGGTCCGGCCCACGCTGCGCCTGGGCTGGGACTGGTCCCGCCGGCGCAGGGTAGCAGGATACTCTCCGCACACTCACTGGACCTGGGCTAGGACTGGGTCCCACATATCACATTTCAGTTCTTTCTTTTCACTTATCTCTTTGGCTCTATTGCCTCTTTACTCATCGCAAGCCACAGTTTATTCCTTTATACACAAATCACACATGCATATGAAATCTTACCTCTATAACTATCTGTCACACCATTGTTAACATAGGTCTACTATGTATTCTTCGATCACTTCTTCCTGAAAAGTCCTTACCTCTCTAGTCTTTGTCTGCTTTTCCAAGTCCTATTCACAACCACATGAAATTTAACCTCCTCTTGTATGCATTCCAGGAACTACAGGCCACTCATTCACACCAATCTCATTTTTCCTTGTTTTCTCTCAACAGCTTATAATACCTACTCTCCTCTAGTACTTATTTTAGTCTGCCTTGCTGGAATGTACCTGTCCAAATGCCCACAATTGATTGTAAGTTCTTTTAAGACAAAGTCTGAGTCTTATTCCTCCCTGTATTGCCTCCATCACCTCTGACATTAACCGGCATGGAGTAAGCATTCAAATGTTTGCTGAACTAAACTGAACTGTGCTTGCCAGCGGCATCCGGGTGGATGTAAATTTTAAGAGCTGCTTGTAGCTATAACAAGTTGACAGCAGGTGCTAGATGTCAAAAGAAGAAAATTTACATGGTTGACTCCACTTCTTCTAAAATAAGCAACCCTCTAATAGACAATACTTCAGAGGAAGATATTGGCTGGCATTTCATTAGCACCAGAGATTTCATAAAGAACGTGCAGAACAACATGGCCTTTTTACTTTTTCCATGAAGGATTTCATATATTTGGGTTGCAGCATTGAATGATGGGCTGACAAAGCTGCTGTAGAACTGTCAGTTAATTCAAAAAAAATCCTGTGAGAGTATTTTTATTCTCACATAGAAGAACATTCTCTTTTCCACAGCCCTATATGCCAGCTCTTTAAGCAAAACAATGTGACTTTCTTTTCTGAACATTTATAAGATGTCACCAAATTTCTCAAAAGAATTCTGGACTGTTTATAAAAAGCTTTAATAATTCCAGAAGAAATAACTCTTTAGATGTAGTTTTCTGTTTCAGAAGATCTTGCCATGGCTTGTTTTAAAAATTCCATATATTATATCTTTCATCTACTCCAATATTTAATTCCTCTGTACCAAATTTATTTTACCATGATAATATGTGCCATTTCATAAGCATTTAGGATGTGGTACAGTTACATTACTAATATCATATAATTTATCCCTCAAAATCACTCTACAAGATTAACTACAATTTTGCACCCCTATATCACACACTGGAGAAGCATGACAAATAGAAATCAATCTACTAGGGCAAGATGAGAAAGCTAATATATTACTGAATTGTACTAGTCAGTAACGTACAATACATGTAAGAGATAATTTTTAAGTAGACATTGAAATAATAGTAGATATTTTTGTTTAGTTTTGTCAGAGATGGGTATTCCATTATCATTTAAATATTGTAGGTGCAATAATTCATCAAAGTAATCCAATATAGTTCAGTAGTCCATAATAGTAGTGTGTCATCTGCATGACTGGCAATGTCAGAAGTTGTTGACTTGAGCCTTTTACAGCTCAGCATAGTAATATGGCTTTACTTTTTATACCTTGTGTTTATGCTTTTCTGCTGGATGGTTAAGACCAAGGTAAAGCAAGACCAATATAACAAAAAATGTAACTTTTGTATCTGACAAGGTCAGTCAAATCCCCTCAGGATTTACCCTGAAACCTTGTACAGCAGTTTGTAGATCTTTTGTCAGTGTCAGCCATGTGGATGAGTCATGGCCATTGTTCGAACAATTTGTTCTTTGTGAAAGCCTGAGAGAACTTTTTCTCTCCATGTGACTCTCCTTAGGCACACTCTACATTGTTGATCACTTTCCTCTGTGGCCCCATAATCTCCTTGATCAGAAAATCTGGGACACCACTGAGCTACAGGATGTTACAGTACAAGTTCTCTTTGTTTTCCATAAATTTATTGAGAAACAAATACCAATGAGACAGTTTCAAACCAAACTAGACAAAGCACCTGCAAGGAGGTGCAGGGGTCAGGGGTTCAATCCCCAGGCCTGTCATGCTGGCCCCACCCCTGGTGTGTGCTGAGAGAGCAATTGGGACTGGGCGTGTTGGCACATGCCTGTACTCCCAGCTCTTGTGAGGCTGTAAACAGGTGGATCACTACCAGTCCAATCTAGTAGTGAGA
>NW_004524617.1:2486924-2496712 GCF_000260255.1 Octodon degus | reverse complement strand
TTTTCAGTACCAGTGATCAAACTCAGGACCTTGCATTTGTGAGGCAGGCACTTATGCCACTGAGCTATCTCTCCAGTCTCCTTCCTAGTTCTTTTTTTTTTTTTAGTTTAAAGCATATATTGTTCTATTGCTCTATATTTTACAATTTTAAAGTAGCACTTTAACAAAATATCTCACACAAAAATTTTAATATTTCTACAAATAAATTTAACCACTCACTAAATGCATAATATTTTCAGACTATTTTGGAAAATATCAAAAGTTGAGTAAGACTATGGATATCATATTAAACACTCGTAGGGTTTACTATATTCACACTAAGTATCAAAAATATCTACTGTCTCATTATTAAATAGCTTATGATATCAACTTTACAAATATCTACATTTTCAAAGTGGCTTTGGCCATTTGTGGTGATTGACAATCGTTTTCCACTTGACGAGTTTCAGGCCTTAAAATCATATAGATGTAGGTTTCAATTCAGTCCCTCAATTGCCATCTTGCTAAGACCTTCAATTACTTGTGTTCTCTGAGCTCGTTTTCTATCTCTAAAGTTGTAATAGCAGCACCTACCTCCTAAATTTTAATGGGTATTGAAAATGAAGTAACTTAAATGAATTTTCTTGCTGACTCAATGTCTTTTCCAAGCATTCGATGAATGCTGCATGTATACCTTACTCCATCTTTTCCAAAACAATCTTCTTTTGGTCTTTTGAAGTCCTACCCCCACAGCAGCTTTGGTGAGGAAATAATCAAATTGCTAACAAAAAGCTCATTAAATTCTTTACAAATATGGATTTGAAGCATGCAAATATATGCCAGCTAAAATAAGAACTAACACTCATTCAGCTTCTATGGCCCTGATCAGTATCCTTATCCAACTCTTCCAACCCTAGAGGGAAGTACAAGTGGTCATACATCATACAGAAGGAAGCTGAGATCAGATACTGTATTGAGATTAGTCATTTATTCACAATTGCAAAACTGGAAGGTCAGTCCAGGAAGCCTGCTTTCAAAAACTACATAGGCAGGGCCAGGGAGATAGCTCAGTAGAATAAGCGCTTGTCTGGCAAGCTCAAGGGCCTGAGTTCAATCCCCGATTCAAAAAAAAAAAAAAAAAAAAAACTACATATGCTACTACTATGTGTATTTTAAGTGGTAATGTGGGGATTATGAAAAGAAAGGCTACAGTAGCAAGGTTCTTAAATACAAATATGTGAAAATTCACAATTACTAATACTGTTTATGAAATAAACAGTGTAATAAAAGAATGTTCTATTCTTCCATATCCTCCTCAAGGCATTATGGCATTATTCTTTGAAGTATTAATGGACGTGAATAAGAGTTTTGCATGATCTGGACAGTTTTAAGGAAGCAAATTTAAATTATTCTTAATTTTTTTCAGTCTCTTGACCCAGCCCATTTGCAGAAAAAAAAGAAATGTTTGACAACCAAAGTGGTAAAGAAAAATAAGAAATATGAACATCTTGGGGCTGGGGAGATGGCTCAGTGGAATAAGCACTTCCCTGACATGCGCAAGGGCCTGAGTTCAATCTCCAGTTCAGAAAAAAAAGAAAGAAAGAAAGAAAGAAAGAAAGAGAGAAAGAGAGAGCGAAAGAGAGAGAGAGAAATGAAATATGAACATCAGAAAATATCAAGGAAAATTTATCAGGTGAACTTGAGTAGAATAAAATTTTGTCTTATGCCCAGATTATAACATGATTTTGATCAATATAATTAGCTGAACATAACATATAGCATTGAAGTAGTTTTGTAGGCTGAAAAAGTTTGGTATTTTACAAAACTAATTATTTGAGTTTTAGTGTGAATATTACTAATAGCACAAAATTGCTATTTTACTGGACTTGTCTCTTGATAGAATGTAATAACTATGTATAGATTTCCCAAACTGTTCAAAGTTATAAACTGGGACTTGCACAAAGGAAAAAAGTTTCAATATAGACACATATTAAATATTTTTATTTAGCTGATTTCTTTGTAAGTCTTTCTACAAAGTTCAGAGCAATAAAAAAGGAAGAATGCTGTAAAATGGGAAAATATGTTTTTTGAGCAAGTATTTCATTTCTTCCCTTCCTCTGCAAACCAAAATCTACACTAAGAAATCTTTACTTGGAATATTATTGAAACTTTATGAGCATCGAGTTTCCATCCCATTTTATAGACTTCAAATGGAGAGATAAACTGAAACACAGCAGAGCTCAAAATGACATCGTTTGGATAAACATATCTTGTCAGAATTATCCTAGCACCAGCATTAGCAACTCCAGGCGTGTTTGGACCTAACATTACAGCTTAGGCATTTCATAAGCAACATGCAGCATTACAGCAGACATTTATTTGCTTTTAAATTAATGTTTCTTTGGACCATTGGGATTATAATCTTTCCATTATCCTACAAATATTCATGATGGCATCATTCCTAAAAGATAAAATTATTCCTAAAAGAGAAAACACAGAATTATTCAAATCACTGGATATTAGTAGAGAAGCACAAATTTGCCCTCTAGTCATGCAACTGTAATCTACACCATGAAAGAAGTCAATGCAATATAAAAAAATGTGAAAGACAAAGGAAAGTATTTATACAATGTTGACAGATACTGTAAAATTTAGTTATGTTATTTTCCTCTTAGGGAAAAGAAGGCAGTTTTCATTAGACAAATAATGAATGATTTACTATATAGAATGTTCAGACTCACATCAACATTTTTGCCAAATTTTGATATTTTCTAGGCAAGAAACAGATCGCTTACCTATGGAATAGGAATTCAGTCTCTCACGGAGTAAATTATTCATTAAGATTCATTGTTTCGTGCCCATGTGTTGCAACCTGATAGAAACTTCTCATTGTTCTAGTTGGAGAGATTAACACTCTGATCTATCAATTACACATCTATGTATGTTGGTTGCTTGTCTATCACATTTTACAATTTCCACAGATCCATTTTGACCAATTGATTATTTTCCCCCAAATCTCTCCTTCTTTTTCAGTTCAATATTAGACAATTACAACATTAGACAATATTATTCCCACATCCCCATTAGATGTGGCTATGTGACAGTTTCCAGTAAGCAAACAGATTATGAACAAAATTAATGCATATCACTTCCAGGTGTGGTTCACGACAAATTTGCATGAACAACACTCATTTCTCATCTGCTCATTAAATGCAGTTGTTCTAGATAAAAAAAGATGTAACAAGATTGGGTCCCAGAATAAGACTATAATAATTCTGGAATGTTTCAGAACAGCAAAACAATAAACTTCTACTGCAGTGAACCACCAAAGCTTGGGAGCTTATGGTGTTATCCTGCGTCTATGTTGCTCAGCCAATATATTATGTCCAAATTCATTTTGCTTGAACAACGAAAACTAAATTTTGAAAACTGAAATCAGCCTATTTTACTTAATAACCACTATAGTGAAAAAGGAAAAGTCTTTTAAAATAGAATCTAAATATATATAATTGCAGACCAAAAAGTATTAGTTGTAGTTATTAAGGTCATTAACAAAAGCAACAAAACAAAACAGGAAGCAGCAAACATACTAAAACGAGCGTATACCTTCAAATCAGAATTTTATAAATTCTGAGTTCTGCTCCCTAATTTTTATGCTTAAGCAGTTCTGTTAATTTTGTGAAAACTGTTTAGTAATCTATGAATTGAATTTACAGGATCCTGTAGACTTGCCATCTATACATGTATATAACACCTGATAATTACAAGGTACTCAATGAAAAGCTAGTATCATTAAGTATTTACTTATTCACATAAGAATGACTAATAATATTTTTCAGGCATTATTCTTTCATTCTGGTTACTTTTTCCCCAACTCCACCTTATTGGCAGCCAGGTATTATGCCTCTACTTCCTTAAGGAAAGGTTTATGGAACATAAAGTAAATTAAAATGATGTAGCTATGTAGATAAAATCCTAGGCTATGTATAAGATGAAATACATGGAAGAAAACCATGATTCTAGTAGGTTTTCCCTACTCATGCACTAGAAATATTTCTCTGGTTGGGGAAAGGTAAAGAGGAGGTAGTACATGCAGAGTCTGAAAACTGAGTAGTGATAGGTGGTATCCCTAGAGGGAAAGCAGGTAGAGGGAAGGGAGAAAACCCAGAGAGATAGCAGAGAACCAATAGTAGAGGGTATCCGAACCTCATGCCTGAGGAAGCTAAGAAAAGTGGGATGGGAAGAGGTTTTCTGATCTTCTCCTTGTCTTATTGAACCTTTGCACAGCCACTGACACCACAGTCACCCCAAAACATTCCACAAAAGGGAGAAAAAGGAGGTGTGATGAGTAAGCAGTTGGGACTCACACAGTTCCCCTGAGTTTCTGCCCACCCCACTATGGTACAAAGAGTTGTGTTTTTCCTCTTGTACTGAGGGCTGAACCCAGAGCCTTGGCACTAAGCTGTATTTCCAGCCCGTTTTTATTTATTTATTTATTTTTATTTGGAGGCAGCGTCTCCTTAAGTTGCCCAGGATTGGCTTGAACTGGCACTCTTCCTGCAGCAGCCTTGTAGAAAGCTGGAATGACAGGTGTGTGCCACCATGCCTCACGTGCTTTGATTTTTATTGTTATAAAATGTGCAGAGGGGGCATCAAAGTGACAAAAGAGACTTGTACTGTCTGCAAGTACCACAACAGACAGGTCTGAAACTTTTGAGAAACTGCAGCCTGCTGGAAGACTGGCACCTACACGGCGCTAGTCCAAACAGATAACCAGTCACCACCACAGCCACCATGCTATGCTCTTAACGCTATAGCTCCTCTAATGTGTGGAGTTCATATTCAGTTACTGAAAGCTAATGTTATGAGCTGGAAGTTTCACTCAGTTTAACAGTTTTCCTTTACAATGATCGTACACTCTTTTCATAAATAAGTGCGATGGCAGTATATCCACTTAATTTGTTATTGAAATTTTTCATGGATGTGGTCTTGAATTTCCCACACCTGATAAAAGACTTACTTCGTTCCGTAATGACTGTTCTAGCTTCTTGATTGCTGGTTTTATTTTTCAAATTCTGGGCAGCAGTAATGAGTTCTTCCAACTGGGGGCGCCTCTGTTCCAAATCCTGCAGAGTTGCCTGAAAGAACAAATACCACTTAATATTGGGGTTTCTACCTTTGTATATTCTTTGTATTTCCGTTATGTAATATAAAGTAAAGTCCAATTTTCAAACCAGCCAAAACACTTTTAGAAATAAAAAAAAGATGTTGCCAGATAGAAATCTCTACTGTATAAGGCTTCAGAGAAAAATTATAGGACAAGAAATGTTTTCATTCTTAGTTACCAAAAAGTATTTCACTTGAAAATCTTGATTACAGCTTTGCTTCCATGTCGTAGAGCTCAGATGGAGTAATTTCAGAGTACTTTGATATACTTAAGTCATTACATAAGAAATGTAATTAAAAAATATGTAATTCCAAATTATGGCAACATACATAAAAGAAAAAAAATGGGTCTAGTTGAAATCTCATTTTATAGGGGGTCAAAATTAAGGTATATATTAATTTTAGAAATAGAAACAGAGAACTGATTTAAGAGATATTAGTTAACTTTTTGTACCTGTGATTACTCATATGAAAAAAGAGAAAAGTATTTGAACATGAACAGTGTTTCCTCAGAATTGTCTGTCCTTAAGAATCATCCAACTCTATTTCCCTATTCCGGGCCTAATGAGTTAGGCGAATGACAATGACGCTCTGGGAATCTGTGCTTTAATAACTTCCCTGCTTAACTTTTATGATTAGGCAATTTTGGAAAGCACCAGAATAGACATTAGTATTTATTTTCTGTAGTATAAATGATTATAATAGTGCTTTAGACAAAAATACCAGATAGAATAAAACCAACAACTTTTTAATTTATAGGGAGCAGTGCTAATCATTGGGAAATCCCTCTGCTCCTCAAGCATCTGTCTCTTGCATCTGTTACCTTAGTTTCTCTGAACTAAAACGCAAAAATCCCAGAGATGTCTAGCCAAAGAAAATTGTGAGAAATAATATATCTATCTTGTTCTGTTTCTAAAATTGCACAAGTTTTAGCCAGGGAAAGTAAAATTAATATTTTTCTTAGTCATAGCCACTGTGTCATAGATGTTTTAAATGTTTCCTCATTTTTGATGTCTTAATAACCACACTACTAATGCTGCCAGAAATTCTGTCTGATTTTAAATATGATGGTCTTTCTACTATCAGAAGATGATGAAAGTGATGAACTGTGGGTGGTAGTAATATTTATGAAACTTAGTTATTGATTCTGCCCTTTGACTCCTACTGATTTTCTATGGATTTTTATCTTTGGAAAGGCCAAAATTTGATCATTCTGTAGTGTTTTTTTTGTGAAGATATAGGGAGATAGGCTTTGTGATTTAAGCTCAATTGCTTTCTGTAACATTTAAATAACAAGAGAAACTTATCCAAACATTGTACATCTATTTTGAGCAGTTTTTCCTCTCTGTATCAAAAAATTGGAGGGGCTAACTTTTAAGAAATTTTCCACATTTGTAAGCTGTGATTGCTCAGAAGAAAAATCCAATTTTCAGGCTTCTAACTTTTATGGTTTCTTTACACAAAAGTGTGTTTGAAATATGGAACAAATTGCCAAAGACAGCTATTGAAGTAAGTAGCATAAGTAAGTTGGAGAGTACTGAACAAATTTTAAAGTTGGAAGCGTATAGTGGCAGACAGATTTTACAAAATAAGATGTTTTCCAGGGTTGGAATGTTACACTCTGG
Source organism: Octodon degus (assembly GCF_000260255.1). Classification (NCBI taxonomy): domain Eukaryota; kingdom Metazoa; phylum Chordata; class Mammalia; order Rodentia; family Octodontidae; genus Octodon; species Octodon degus. The sequence continues at coordinate 2,489,942 of NW_004524617.1, read as the reverse complement.
TCATCTGTGACACAGTAAGCTGAAGAATTGCTTTGGTACTGGTTACTCTCAAATGTCTGAATACATTCAATAAAAGCATTTCTCTTGTACAGCGATTAACCACTAGGAAGAATGTATACAATGTGTTAATTATTGAAACTGTCCTATCAATTTGGTTTGAAACTGTCTCATTGCTCTCAATAAAATTATGGGAAAAAATAAAATAAAAATGTTTAAAAGATAGATGTATGCAGAAACTTCAGAAAAAGTAAAATATCTACCTCAAATTCAATACAAACTTTTAAATACATGTAGGCAGCAAATTATATAAACTCATTCACTCACTCATTTGTTCATCTTAATAGGTATTTTTCAAGTGCTAGATGTTATTCTTGGGGCTGTCAATGTAGCATTGAACACAAGTATTTGATATCATGTACGATTTAAATAAAAGCTCTGATTAATGTTTAAAACATAATACTTCTATATAAAACTATTAGCTTACATTTATTTGGTTTAATATTTGTTGACACTGAAATAATCAGACTATTCTCTGGTTTCCATTTTTAGGTAGTTTATTCAGTGTTCGCTATACTTGTTTTTCTTTTCTTCTTTTAAGACTTCAAAGTTCATTTGAGAAGTATGTTGTAAAAGTAACTCCATCAACTTTAATCAGAACCTTCCCAGACTTTAAATTAAACCTGACCACAATGAACAGCTTTTACTACTGAAATTAGCAAGCATGTCAATTTAAACTTAAAACAAGCCATTTTCCTCTCTAATGAACAAAATAGGTCTCAGGGTATTTTGAAACCTGTTCTCTAGTTGGGTGATTCTCTAATTTTGATGACAGACACATGCTTTGTAAGCACCTGAGAAGATTATTAATGACAGCCTTTGAAGCAGCCTCCTTAAAAAGAGATTCGCAACTACAATACAAGTGTGTACCTCTAATGTCTTTCGAATCAAATTTCTATCCTTTACCCCATTCACTGGTCAACACAAATATCCTTTTCAAAAACAAACTGGAAAATAAAAATGTGTTCTTCTTGGAATTTATAAGATACTAATGTCCTCTTTATTTAGTGGTTTCTCCATATAGCAGAATGAGAACGTACTTCTTTAGTTTCATTTCCAGGATTACAAGACAGGATTTTAAGGTGGAATAGATGCAAGTATTTTCTACTAAGATAACATAAAAACAGCAACTAAAAGGCTTTCTTGCTAATGAATGGAGTACAAGCTTACAATGACAACAGTGGTTCCTTTTCATTTTGTATTTTTTAAGTGTACTCTATTTGCTATCATTATTTTTTCAACTTGACAATTGTGCAAGTTCTGAAATACACTGACTTTCATGTCTATGGTATGGAACGACCCCAAAGTGAAAAGAACACCTTAGCGCTGATCATTACTCAAACTAGCTACCTCCAAAATATCAATACAATATCTGGCAGTACAATTCAGAGGTAGAATGTCTGCCGAGAATGCAAAAGCTTCCAGGTTTGATCTCCAGCAAGAATCTCAGTCTCTCTCTGTCTCTGTCTCTATCTCTGTCCCTCTCCCTCTTCCTCTCTATACTCCCCTTACATTATCCCTACCAGATGTTATTATTTCAAATACATTGTACCTACTCTCTAGTCTTTATCTTCATATGATCTCTGGCCCCTCTTTTATTATTGGACTGCTTCATTCCAGTTTTAGTCCTACTTAAAAAATAGAAAACTAATTATGATTATTTACTTGTCTGATATAAAGTTACATAATTATTATATAAACAACTTACACGAACAAAACTAAAACCATTACATGCTTAAGAGTACTTAAGCATGAGAATTTTGTCTACAAGAATTCTGTTATACTGTCAAAAACAAAACACAAGGAAAAGAAGGAAGCAATGCTATAGCTAAGGAATCATAAGGTATCTACTGGGCTTTACTAAAAACAGCTTACCCCTGGGAGATGGAAATTCATCATGGAGTCCACTAGCTGAACAAAGATGGAGGAAAAGAAATTTTTAAATACAAAATGAATTAGAAGTCTTTAATCCTATTAAATCCCCCAGGGTTGAATAAAGTGGTTATACGTAGCAATCTTATGAAACATGGAGTTAAAAGATGAAGTCACAGATTTTAAGTATATCATTTTAGTTTCTTAAAAATTGCAATTTATTATTGTGCTCACTGAAAAGGAATTCTAACTAAGTAATAAATAGCAAAATCTATATGTTGACTTCAGTATTTATTATTTATAAAATTAAAAGACCCACACTTGTTACATATTTTTATACTCTTTTATACAAAACTGATAAATTTAAATAGTTAAATTAAAGCAAAAGAGCACTGTGATTGTCAATCATTGCAAAGTTCAATAAGTATGAATGAAGCTTAAATACAATAATGTAGAATCCTGTATTCACAACTTAAAAATTCACATCAAAGATTGACCAAAGTGACTTAAAGAATCCTTTTATAGACAGAAGAAATAAACAATTAAGTCAGGTAGGTTCTAAATTATGGTCTTTCTAATAACTGAAAGAATTTTACAAGGAGAGGATACTAATCATTTGCCTGGCTTTCAAACGTCTTGATAAGTAACCTCATCCCGGCTTGTAGATTTGTATTCAGCGGCTTCTCAGAAGAGACTAGCCAAATCCAACGTCATCTTTATTGCCTTCCACTTCCTCTCTTCTCATTTCCATTTAAAGCTAGCTTGGACGTTTTTCTACTTGGCATATCTTCCTCGCTTCTTTTTTTATGAGCAGAATATATTTATTGAGAGAAAGAAAGCTCCTGTCCCGAGAGAGAGGGACAGGAGGGGGGGCCCGAGAGGATAGTTCACCACTTCCTCACTTCTCTGAGTGTTCTATCAGCACTTCCATGGGGAGATTACAGATACTTCTAAATTTGCTCATCCTTTTGTCTTTTATTCACAAATGTTTCTTTATTTTTTTAAATTTTTATTTATTAGAGAGAGAGAGAGAGAGAGAGAGAGAGAGAGAGTGTGGGGTGTGTGTGTGGCCAGCTCAGCCCACCAGGG
>NW_004524617.1:2469619-2486824 GCF_000260255.1 Octodon degus | reverse complement strand
ATGTGGTGCTGGGGGATTGAACCGCGGTCCCTGATGCTTTGCTAAGCTTGTTCTAAGTAGGTGCTTTAGACCACTGAGCCATCTCTCCAGCCCACAAATGTTTCTTTAAAGAGGTTTTTATATCATTTTTGGCTTATAGAATATTTGAAAGAATGGGAAAAGAATCCCTATATTCAGTTCAAGTACATTTATCAATTATAACATTTTTGTGACATTTTATGTATCATTTATTATTTAGTCTGTATATGCATACATATACTAACATCTATAAATATATACTTTCATCTGAACCATTTTGAAATGCATTGCAAATATCATTCCCCTTAATCCTTAAGTGCTTCATTATTTATTGTGTAAGAACAAAGTCATTCTCTTGTATAAACCTCAGCCCAAATTTCAAAGTCAGGAAATTTAACATGGCTTTAATACCATATTCTTATCCACGCTCTATTCTGAGTATGACAATTACTCCATTAATGGCCTTCATAGTTACATGTTCATTTCCTGGTCTAAGCTCAGGCATTGCATTTAGTTGTCAAATATCCTTAGCCTGCTGTAATCTAAACAGTAATTTGCCTTTCTTTGACCTTCATATCACTGATAGTTTTGAAGAAGAATAGCGGCCAGGTATTTTCTAGAATGCCTACTAGTTTGTTTCAGCATTTTTTTCGGTCTTTTTTTAAGGGGATAGGGACTCGTTATACAGTTCCGCCTGGCCTTGAGCTCACTTTGCAGTCCAGCCCATTCTCAAACATGTTATGTTCCTCCTGCTTCAGCTTCCTGAGTTCTGTGATAACAGATGTGCACCATCATCTGGTGGTGCAGCAAATATTTTTATGTTATGTTAGTCATTGATCTAAGTACGGGGGATATAGCAATGAAGCAGAAAAAAAATCATTTTTCTCAAAGAGAAAATAAACTAATAGCAAAGAAAAAATACATAAGCAATTATAGTAAACTGAGGTGAATATTGAAGAGAAAGCACAGGGACCTCCACAGGTTATGGCAGGGATATTCAAATAATTTTAGGGGTCCAGGACAGTCTTCTGAAAGAATCATGTATAATGGTTCTCACCTTTTATCCATCAATACTATGCAAAAATGTTAAAATATCTTCTGCAAGCAGCAAGCATGGTAGTGAGGAGAACATGCAGGCCTATTACTATTGGGACTTAGGGTTGATGGAGGCTCCCAGGTACTACATCCTAAAATCCAGGACTGCATTGCACCACAGCCAAGCTTCCCATAGACTGCTGCTTACTAACATTCACACGGGGTGGGTTTATGGAGCCACTTTTTGGTGTCATTCAGGACTTCCCTGGAGGAGACTGGCTCAGTAACTCCTGAATAACTTTGCTGAAGCTTTGGCATACTGCACAATGCAATGTGTTGTTTCCACACAACTTCCATTCCTTTCATTTGTGATCAGACCTCCACCTTATTCTAATGGTTCTCCTACATTCTCTAGCTTCCTTTTACTTCCTATCATATAAATATTTCCTCTAGTAAAATATTTTCCCTTTTTACTCTATCATTATACATGCAATCTTAGGTTCCAAAGCACCCGCTCTTGCCCTTCTGGACCCTATGCTTTTCATGAGCTATGAAGATCCATATCATACGATGATTCTGACACTCCCACCTGGATGTTTGAACTGCGCTGCTAGGCAGACTTCAATCAGGGTCAACTTGAGTTGTGTAGTGGGCAGTCGCAGAAGACCTACACTAGAAGTGTCATATGCTGGCTTTAAAGTCCCACTGTTGTTGCCATTACGGAAGTTATAATGTTTTTCTTTGAGATAGGGTTACGTTATGTTGTCCACACACCTCAAATTTGCAATCTTCCTGCCTCTGGCTCCAGAGTAGGTCAGATTACAAGTGTGTGCCACCCACACTTAGCTCAATCATTTTTAAATAAGGGGTTCTGAATTTTCTTTTTACACTAAGTCTTACAACTTATATTCCTGATCCTCACCTCTACTCTGATGTTAGTAAAGAATAAAATTTGTGTATCTTGGCTGCAGCACTGATTAATTTTTTTTTCTGATTAATTGTTGACCAAGAACAACACAATTAAATGAAAATTATGCCAATCAAATGGCTCTTGCCTTATTCATGAGAATGTATTCCAAATTTATGAAAGGATCATTAATGAGATAAAAATGTGTGGGTTTTTTTGGATGGGGGTGGGAATCTTTCTGGCTTCAGAAATATGACACACTGAATTAGATGAAGTTCTTACAATAAACAAAGATCCCATTCAAACTGAGATAAAAGGTCTTTCCTCCCCAAGGCCTGAGACATAAGAAGGTACAGTTAGTGAAATCTGAAAAGTAGGTACAGGAGGAGGATCTCTTGACCATCACTGTGGCTGCGAATAAAGGGATCTGGTCACCCCTTGACTTGTTCTCCTGTCAACTGCTGATTTGCTGGTACCTTCCTTGGCAATGAACATGCCAGCCCAGTTTGTTGCCAATATTGATCAGCCTGCCTCAACAGAACAAGAAGTTGGAGAGTACGTCTGAAAAAGTATCCAGCAAAAACAACAGAAAAATAAACTTTTACTATTGAAGCTACCAGTGAAGGGAATGACCACATATTGAGGCTTCTGGAGGAAGACTTCATAGAACTGAATACTGTGGTAGTACAGTAGTAACAAGGGATATACTGCAGCTGACACTTGGAAAATTAGTCTAAGGCTTGAAGAGAGCATTTAAGGATAGAAAAAGCATGAGCCAAGGCAATGAAAAAGAAAAACCTAAAATGGGAGTCTAGGGCTGTTTGGAAATAAGGAGACATAAGTTTAGATAGGTATAGTAGAATGGGTTTATGGTTGGCTATTTTTAATTGGCCCATAATAATTGTACTATGTTTGGTTTGAAATTTTTAAAATTTTTGTTAGTTTTTAATGCTTTCATTAGTGCATATTAGTGGTACTGAACAATGGGTTTTGTTTTGATATATAGTTCCATGCATACAACATACTTGGATTATTCTCAAAGGTTTAATCTCCTTGCAGATGTTATGCCACATCACAGTGTAGATAGGTTCCCATGGACGCCAAGTGCTTCCTCTTGGTGGAGTCTATGTTGCACTGCTTGCCATATAAGGCTATTTTCTTCTTTCTTATGCTTGGTTTTTGAAAAATCAGTTGAGTGTTTGGATATAGTCACAAAGACAACTAGGAAGCAATGAATTCTGGAAAACCCTAACTGTGGAAACTAACACTTAGTAATCCTGTGCCTTTGTCCATAGTATGTTTCCTGGCTCTGACGTCCTCCTCAGGTCTTAAGCCATTTGGGGAAATACAGTAAACAAGTACCCATGATGAAAAGTGTTGATGTCCCAAATGACTATATGCAATATCAGGAAGCAGTGAAATAACAAATACAAGATCATAATTGGAAATGAGTATGAGTTATTTGAGTGTATGTCCGTATTTCATGGAATGTCCATTAGTGTTATAAAAGGCTAGAAATTTGGATCAGTTAAAAATGAAAATTATGATAGCTATTTAACAAATTACTAGAATCTAATAAAGGTTGAAAAAGACAATAGTCAGTGAAATTTACTGCACTTTTTAAATGATGGTTTTATTATTTGTTGATATTCTTAGTAGCCTAAAAACATTGCTAGCCTACCAAATTTGATCTTTACCTTATAATACTATAATGCAAAAATAATCTATAATTAGCGTATCATGTATAAAACTAAGTCCCTTTTGAGAAAGAGATTAAGATAGACCTTATCAGGCTATTGTGTTGCAGAAAACTTAAAGGCTTGATTTACTTGTCATTTCATAAAACTGTTAATATACAAAAACAAAAACTCTGTTATACAAGACAGTAACTAATGAGATCTAAATTGGAGATCATGAAGTACAAGTTCAAAGTCAAACAAAAAGAAGAATTGTAGGCTACAATTTTTGGATAGTGATTTGCAAATATATTTTTAATCTGATACAAAGTTTGCTGATATTTTTAGTATTCAATGTTAGATTAGTTATTCTGCATCGTTCACATTTCTTGAAACTGTATTATCCTGTAATTATTAGCATATTAACAAAAGATAATTGCGGCAGTTTTCAGACCAGCTTTGGTCATGCCTATCTCATTCACAGGCTTTTGATACTGTGACTCAGTAACAAACAATACAGTGTTTTTCTCCACATATGTTTTAGAGGAAAGGGGAAATGAAACTATTTGATAATCTATATAATTTAGGAGCATTCTACTGAATTTTTCCAATATTTTCATTTGTTCTATCTTGAATATTTTTGGAAACTTTCTAACTTTATTTATTTATTTTGTATTTTAGTATAGGGTCTACAAGGTCTCATTACACAGATTAGACTTATAGTGATCCTCCTGATTTCAACCTCCCAAGCTATGATTATATTGATATTGTCCACCTAGTATTAGTTTTGATGATATTTTTGTATTTAGGACAGTGTCTACAGGGTCCCACTACACAGATCAGACTTGTAGTGATTCTCCTGCATCCAGCTTCCCATGCTCTGGGATTGCAGGCATGCACCACCATGTTCAGTCTCATTCACTGTCTCAGTGCACCCTGGGGAGGGGGCTGGCATGGCAGGCTGGGAATCGAACCTACAGAAAATTTCTAACTAACTGATCAGGATGTGTTATCTGTTCAAAGTGTAATATAATGCAAATTGAATCATTAGTGAAATTAATTAATATATAATTAATCACAAGGCATGAGTACTGCAATTTAATTGTTTGAGTGGATTATGATATCTTGGTTGGTACAGAACACCCATGAATTTGCATCCTAAACCTATTATCGAAAGCCTATAGAAATCCCTGAAAACCAAGGCAGGCATCGACAGGAACTTGGCAGGGATTCTCTGCATGATATGCTGCAGTAAGAAATATGCCTATGGTTAGTAGTGGATAACAAGAAAGAGCATAGCTAAGTCAATGCACTTGTAATGTAGTTGGAGAAATGACCTTCAGGTCCAGCCATGTGTGCTCATGCATCTAGTTACTCCTCAGAAATAGAAGACAATATATAAATGACAAAGTAATAGTCTACAGACCACAAACTATAATAATGGGATTCTAGAGAATGGAATTTTAATGTGACCATGTTCAGGGAAAGTGCTATAGATAAGCAAGAATCTGAACCATAACTTTGACGATGAACTGGACTGATTACAACCTAATGATGAGAGAGAAGACTTATAGGACAAGGACAAAGTTATTGGGCCAGAGGAGAAAGGCAGTTCTGCAGTCACTGGAATGATGTCATCATGTTGGCACAAGGGGGCTGAGGTAAGAATGTACAGCCATGGAACAACAGAGGAGCAAATAAAGACATGACGTTGAAGGCAACTGGGAATCATTGGAGGTTTCAGAGAAGAGGAATGGCACAGTGAAAGTGGCTTTTTAGCTATGTTAACCTCATACCACCGCATCCACCATCCTTTTCAAGAGAGATCTAGAAAACTAAATTGAGCCATCCAAGAAAATCCTCATCTAACACCTTTGATTAAATTTCCTGCCATGAGGGGCTGGAGAGATGGCTCAGTGGTCTAAAGCACCTACTTAGAACAAGCTTGGCAAAGCATCAGGGACCACGGTTCAATCCCCCAGCACCACATGCCAGCCAGCCCCTCCCCCTGGTGGGCTGAGCTGGCCACACACACACACCCCTCTCTCTCTCTCTCTCTCTCTCTCTCTCTCTCTCTCTCTCTCTCAAATAAATAAAAAATAAAAAAAATAAAAAATAAAAAAAAAAATAAAAAAAGACTTGTTTTAAATTTCCTGCCATGAAAACATGCAAAACATTTCCAATTTAACTCCATGTGCCATCTAAAATATAAAATAATAATTCCACTGCATGCAAGTAAAATAAATTCCAGCTTATTGCTTACAGAAACTATCCCAGAGAATAATTAAACACATTTGATGATCTCATTTGTATTAATATATTAAACTGGATAGGAGCAGAAAGGGACTAGTTTCAGTCTAGGAAAAAGTAAACATTTAAGATGTTTTGCTAAATTCTTAAATTCCTGCTCTGAAGGATAAACAGAGACTTACAGAGCATGAACAGAAACTGGGATCACTCTAGAAATAGAATTATAGAGATTATCATCGGTGGAGATGAGAATTTTTTATTGAATATTATGATGTCTCATTTTGAAAGTCTAACTTTTCAATGTCCTTTTATGTCTTCTTTAATTTTAAAGAGAAAAAAATAAAACAATAATAATAAAACAGTTTCAAAACAAGCTAGCGGGACAGTAACAATTGGTATATTGTATATTATTGTTTATATACTATTCACCTTTGTATTTATTATTTTACATCTATCTATATTTTTCTATATGTAATGAGTCTTTAGCTACAATCCCCATTTCACAAAAATACAGAAAGATTATACTAGTTTCTTCAAAAATCAAAGGTCAAGGCAAGTAAAATGTTATGTTAAAATGCATGTGGCCTATGAATATTTTTAAAAAACATTTTAGAATTGCTAATGATTTAGGTACTGAGATAGAAACTTCAGTATGTATTACGAACTGCAGCCATTCCTATACTGAGGCAGAACAAAAGGAGCTACTGGTCAGGGATACTACTTGTAGATGGGAAGTGAACTGGAGAAACAGGAGATTATCTCTCGGTGATTACCGTCACATACACAGGCAATCAGAATCATTCAAGCCCTCTAATCTTCTTTTTCTATCTTCAAATGTCAGATGCTAATATCTGAGTAATCAGAATTATTGACACAGTAATTCAGTTTATGTTGCATATTCAGGGATAAAATTGGACTCAGTTTATTTATTTGTAAACTGAGATTAATTACATTTATATCAACCAATCTTGGGGTGATTAAAACAATATATTTATTTATAAGAATTCAAATACCCTAGTATAAGTTAGTCACATACGGCTAATCTGGTTTACTTTATGGCAATAGTAACTAAGGACTATGTTAAGAATGATACATTTAGGGGCCAGGGAGATGGCTCAGTGGAATAAGTGCTTCCCTGGCAAGTGCAAGGGCCTGAGTTCAATCCCCATTTCTGCCAAAAATAAATAAATAAAAGAATGATACATTTAATTCGTGAGGATGCCATCATTACAAAGCAACAATAATGTTGTTAGTGAACGATTGTATGTTTATACTAAGGAATGGTATTTGGAAATATCTTTCAATTTTACAAATAAATGTGAAACAAGCAAGGGTGTGTGTCTCTGTGTACTCACACAGAAGGGGAGAAAACAGCTGTGAACACATCTGTATCATTTTTGCATCAAAATGATATAATGCACATCACTTGGATGTACACAAAATGGAAAACTTGTTTGACAATTGTTTCTCGCTTCAAAATAAACAACACCTTTTGCACATTTCCTCAGCAGCATTTTTTTGCATTCAACATTAATCTCTCTCTTCTCAGAAATTATACAACTGGGGGGAAAGATAGACATTTGCCTTTGATTGGGTGCTATATGTTTAGGCCCTGGGTTAGCTGTAAATCATTTGTGAAGATCATTTCTCAGTAGGTGAGTGGAGTTGCTATTACAGAGTGTTAATGCACTGGCAGCAAAGTGTTGCTGGGGGTAGGAGGTGTTAGACATTGATCAGGAGCTTAAGAGATGAGCTATTTATTTTTGCTGTTGTAAGGGCAAAGTCTATAATAAAACAAAGATTCTGCTTCTCTGTCACAAATACCATTTTATGTCGTAAAAGCTCTCTTCAGTAAACAAAGAACATACTGTTATTGGGAAATGTAAAAGTTACAATAGATTTCCCTATAGGAGCACAAAACCCTTTAGCTCTTTTGGAATGTGCAGTGTGACATCTTTAAAAGGAGGGGACATATTCAACAGGGAAGACCTGGATTAGACTTTGTAACTCCCTGAAACACACTAACTCTTACCCTATAAAAATGAGTCTACGTAAGCACAGTGTACCAGTAAATCCTGCATTTGCACTACAGCTCAAAGGGGCCCAGCTTAGGGGAATAAGTGTTTTACATGGCATACTTCCAAGCAAACACATGGCTCAAATGAAACCAATTCTGAGGGAAATGGAAACTTTATGCACTGTTTGATAGGAAAATGTGTGCGGCTTCTAAACTGTGAGCATCTAGATTTGCTCCAAGTGTAAATACAGTTCTTAAATGCTTTTGTTCATACTAAATACCCAATCAAGTTGTTTACATTATAGGAATATGTTAAGATTAATGCTCTCTATTCAAAATGGTTAGGATAGACATATAGTTATATTCTCTTAGTGAATAGAGGGATTTGTTGCAATAGTGTTTGTAAATAGGATATCATGTCTGCATCTTGTACAGCAATTAACCACTAGGAAGAATGTATGCAATGTGTTAATTATTGAAACTGTCCTTCCAATTTGGTTTGAAGCTGTCTCATTGCTATTTGTCTCTCAATAAAATTATGGGAAAAAAGATTAATGCTCTGTTTTATTGGGAAGGTTGTTCATTATGAACCCTAATTCAATACATTTTATGTAGTGTATGTAATGTGTTTTTAAAAAAGTAATTGCTGAAGAAAAGTAGTAGTAATTGTCTATTCCATTTTCTGTGTTTTATTTACATGAGCTAAACAAAATAGTTTACTCTTTACTACTTTACACAGTTTCATGGCTTAAGACCAAACAGAGACAAAAAACATGATGATATAAATCAAATCAAATTTCTTCCTTTTTAAAGACTTTTATGTATTTGGTACAGGGTCTCACTATGCAGATCAGACTTGTAGTGATCCTCCTGTTCTCAGCCTTCCCGGGCTGGGATTACAGGCATGCACCAGCAAACCCAGACTGGGTAGCTCACTCAGCACCCCCACTGGGGGCAGGGCCAATGCTGCATGTGGTGTGGGGGATTGAATCCCAGCCCCTGCACTTGCCTACACAAGCATTTAGCTGCTGAGCCTAAATCTCCACAACCGTCCAGCTTTTGACACCTCACTCTTCTTTAGTCTTTCTGCTCTGTGATATTTTAGTAATGATCTGCTTTACTCTTCAGTAAATTTTTCTCTAATATAGGGGCAAAAAGTCAATTTCATACTTTTGATTCACAGATGGGATGCCTCTATACACAAATGACAAAAGTAATACTTCTGAAGCAGGTCTGGAAATATTCTTTCATAAGTGACTTTAGTTGCTGCTGTCAGAGCTGCCTCAGTGAACTGAATTGGTTCAGAACACTTACTTTCATTATCATTTTGATGTTTGGGAAGAGCCAGGAGTTGCACTGTGCCGGATCCAGTGAATGAGATGGATGGGGATGCCCTGCAATTTCTGCAATCCTGCCTTTCCATTGGATGACACTCTGTAGAAGCATTATCTTGTATTTTGTCACACCTCAAGAACACACTCATAAAAGAGGACTTCTAAAATGGTTTCTGAAAATGCAAGCTTGATAGGATAAGTGTTTTCAAAGTGAAGGAGAGTATCTTGAGGAAGATAGATAGTAGTGTGACATTTATTGTAACGAATGCTTTAATTTAAATATTCACCATATATTTTGATCATTTATCACATTTCATGGCTGGTAGTACAAAAGGATTGTGAGAGATTCAGCTAATAAAGTAGTTTTAGCTTAATAAATACTACCCTGTAATCTTTTTCATTTCTTTTGTAGTGTTGACGGTGCAACCCACATGCTAGACAGGGGCTCTACCACTGAGCTACATATCTAGCCCTCATCTTGCAATCTTTTTTTTCTGTTTAGGAAGGGTCCACAGGGTCTCACTGCGTAAATCAGACTCACAGTGATCCTCCTGTTTACAGTCTCCCAAGTGCTGGGATTACAGGGGGGGCTAGCATGGCAGGCTCGGGAATCAAACTGCCGGCCACTGTGTCTGCCTAAGCAGGTGCTTTAATCCGCTGAGCTATTTGGCTGGTGCTTGTAATGTTTTAATAGTAATATTTCACACTGACCTTATGCACTTTATATAATATTCACCAGAGATAGCAATGCAAGCTTTTGTTTCATTTTCTGAAAAATATAGTGACTCTCTCACTGACTTCCACTCTCACAGCATAACAACTACAATAACTACAAAAATAAATAAGTAGATATTGTTCTCTTCCTATGTGGCATATTTTGTTTTAAGTACTCTACATCTATTAACTTATAGCACCCATATGAGGTAGGTCCTCTAATGCTTCAAGACAAGGGAGCTCATCACTCTGTAAGCTGAGGCAGCATAACTTTGTATTCAAGGACAGGCTGAGCAAGCTACACCACTAGTTACAGGCTAGCTTGAACTGGAACTACATAGTAAGAACCTGTCTCACAAAAAAAGAGGAAAATGTGATAGAGAGATGTTATACAACTCATTAAATGTCACAAAGCTGCAAAACAAGTAGTGAAGGTAGAATAGAACACTGATCTTCATTTTCCTGGGTTTCCTTCATTTCTTTCTTTTTTTTTCCTTTTTTAAAATTCAATCCTGGCAACCAACCTACCTATCTGGAGGCAGCACCAACTTTTTATTTAATGGGGAAAAAAAGTAAGACAAAATTTTATAACAATAAAATAGGAAAATAACTGTAGTTAAGACATTGTGTATTTTTAACTTTAAAGGAGTTACTCAGAGTACAATATATGGGCATAAAAAGTTCTCCAAGAGAAAATAGACTTCGAGAAGATTAGCAAAGACAGCCCCTTGCTCATGGGTCACAGAGGGGGATGCCTGAGCCTCACTGTGCCTACATGGTGTGCGGCTCCCCTGCTCCTGCTGTCAGTCATTCTTCACTTTCCTGCCTCTATGACTGTGCCATCAGAGCTATCAAGGTTTTACTGAGCTCAGTTTCTGAAGCATATTTCACTGGATGGGGTGACAGTTCACAATTGATTTTGTGCTCATTGTTTTTTCTAACTTGATTTCCAGTTGGATACTTTCTGTTTTTTTGGCTACATTATTGTTGCTATTCTACACATACACTGAAAATTTTCTTCTTTTTAATTCTAGAAATATACATCTCTGTGGTTAAGTGGAGTGGATCATATTGTCTCTATAACCCAATTTTTTATATAATGAAGAAAAAAGCCTTAATAAGAAAACCCCTGCTAAAATGACAGTTGCATATTATTAAATGCTCTTGTCTGTGTGAATTTCCTGTGCCTGTTATAACTTAATGGTTTAAAATGACCAGAATTCATTAGCCTACATTTTTAGAGGCTAGAAGTCTGGGAGATGGATCCTTGTAGACTAAAATCAATGTGTCAGTCAAGCCTGTGTATTTTCTGAAGGAAGTAGGGCAGGATTTATTTCCTTGGCTTTGCGGGCTGCTGGATCCAACCTGTGGCCGTTGCCTCCTGGTCTTGCTCTGTACTAGTCACAGCACTGTCCAGTCTCTCCTGGTTCTGCACATATCGTCATATCATCTTCTCTTTCCTAAGGAACCTGATGACTGCACTGACAACCCTGGCATAAGCCAAGATGACTTCCCCATATTAAGAGTTTGAATTTAATCCCATCTTTTATAATGTAAGGTCACATATTTACAGGCCCCAGGGTTAGAATATAGACACTTTTGGGGAAGGAGGCATTATGTAACCTCTCACATTGGCTCTGCAGTTATTAGCATTAATATGCCCATTATCACAAGACATAGAATACTTCTTTGGGTCTGGTTAGAACTCAGAGTCAGAAAGAAGGGTTATGAAATCCCACAGTGTAGAAAGCACAGGAGGCAGAGAGCAGTGAGAACCAGGTTCTTGTGGCATGCCCAACCAAACCCAAAGCCTCCAAGGGTGGGTGGGGGACTATATCACCATATTTTCACCCTGTTCCTGGCAGTCCATCCAAATTGAGGCACAAATGAGAGTTTAAAACAATGTTATATCAGGGGTTGACGCTAGAGTTCTGTGGCAGAGCACTTGCACAGCATGCACCAGGCCAACACACACACACACACACACACACACACACACACACACACACACGCACCATAAATTATAAGAGTAACTATGTTTTAAAAATGTTCCTTTAAAAGGGCTATCTAAATAGCTCAGTGGATTAAAGCACCTACAAGCAGGCACAGGGGCCGGCCCCTGAGACTGCCTTGCTGACCCGGCCCCCGGGGCACACTTACATGACAACTGAGACTGAGCCTGGTGGCACTAGCCTGTAATCGCAGCTCTTGGGAAGCTGTAAGCAAGAGGATCACTACGAGTCCGATCTAGTAGTGAAACCCTGAACACCCTATAGGCCTTTCCCTAAAATAAAGAAAAAAAAATAAATAAAAATGTTCCTTTAAAAAGAATGAACTCTAGGTATTGAAAAATCCAGCCTGTTGGTGTTTTGGGACAAGCAGCCCTTCAGAAGTTATGCCTGAAAGAATTGCAGAATGAAGGCCTATCTTTTGTAGTGTGACAGCCTGAAATACTGCCTTCTGGAATACAGAAGAATTGCTGTCCGCTTAGGTCAGCTTACTCATTCAACCTCATTTGTGTCCCCAACACCCACTCATAAAAAGTAAGCCTCCTTCCCAGCTGGCTTCTTTCCCCTTCATTTTAAAATTTCAACTGTTTTTGACTTTTTTTTTGGCTTTGTAACTACTACTAAAAATCAGGAAATATTTTTTTTTAATTGTTACCATGGAGAGGACAATTTTCTCATCAAGGAAAGGAGTGGTTTAGAGGGAGAGTGGAGACCTCCCTTATGAAAATGGAGTTGGCCTCTGTCTCTTTTCAACAATATCCAATTAAAGCCTTTCACTTCCCTATAGAAAACAAAAGGAACACTGTAGGTGGCCAATTTAACCCAAGGATGTGAATGAATCAGTAGGATCTGTGACATTATGCTGAGAATTTGAGGGAGGTGAGGAGACAAACCCTCAGTCCTGAAACAGAAAACTAGTAACAGATGATTACTATGCAGTTATTTCAAAAAATACTATTCTCTGTCATTCCCAGGTAAATGACTTTCAGAAAAGTGGTAGATGGTTTACTCCAAATTGCTGAAATACAAATGTATAGAAAAATAAAACAGGAAGGAGGAAGAAACCTATGAATTATTTTTCAGTGACAGGCTGAAAAAATTAAAGGCTGTAAGAATAGAGAGAAAAGGGAAGATTACCAAGACTTGTTTTCCTTTTTCTGCACTCTCCTCTGTCCAAGTTGAGAACAGAGTAGAATCATGCTTGAGTGAAATGGGTCACAGTTAAATATCATATAGTTTCCCTTATATGGAAACCCTAAAATGTGAATAAACAAATAAAAACTAAAGGGGAAATGGTAGAAAATAAGGCAGCCTTTTGCAAGGGGGGAAAAGAACATTAAGAGAGGAAATAAGCAGATTGCACATGATCAAGATTACATGCCTGCACCAATTCTCCAAAATTCTATATTACAGCCATGAGGTGAAGAGAGGTGGGGAAAAGAAAGGGATCAAAATGGGTTACATACGTGTACCAATCTGCCACAGGAACATGTACTACAAACATGTGCTAATAAAAGTCATAAAAACATACAATAATAAAAATTTCAAATATAGAAGCATCTGTGGTAAACCATCACGAAGATTTTAATTGTTTATAATTTTATATCTCTAGCTAGGAAAAAATATGTATTGTTGATTTGCAGAGTGTGGGAAAAGGGAGCAAGTTCAAAAAGAGGCACTAAAAGAGAGAAGAGAGATTACTTCTGGTTCTTCATTAGCACACTAGGGTACCTATGGGGTAAAACCATCTGTGATGTATTTCAAAATGCCTAAAAGGATACAAAATTCATGACACACACACATACACACAAAATGATTAGTAGGTGAAGGGAGACAAATACTTTTTTGCACTGATATGATTATTGCAAATTATACATATGTATTAAAACACCATAAGGTACAGAAAAAGGTGTCCAAATATTACCTCAATAAAAATTATAATGAAACATAATGGCTGTGGTTGGGGGTCTAGCTCAGTAGTAGAGGACCTACATAGCATGCAGGAAGCCCTGGGTTCCACATTCAAACTGAAAAATGAAACCTGAAATGTTACTCTTCTCATCCTGATTTGCATGAGTTGAAGCATAAAAACATTCTTTCTGATCATTCTTAACATAATCAAATTCTACAATTTTAAAATGATGGTGTTTCTCAATTTATAGAGATAAATCATGTCTGCAGAAGAATTGTACTCAAGTCCTGCGTATAAATATTGTACTCGAAGGTTTTTATTACAAGAATAATCAGAGGAAAATATTGCAAAATAATGGAAGCATAAATTTTAAATGCTAGCAGTGATGACATCAAGAGCAAAAGTGAGTTACAAGTAGCATCTTAATCAACTTTTCCTATAATCCTCCTCACTTTTGCATTATCCACTCTAGGATTTAAAAACACAGTGAGATTATTTTCTGGAGCACAATGAGAAGCAATTAAGTTACACTAAAAGGTATAGAGATTAAGAGCCTGGAAGAGAAGTTTATGACATGGTTGTAACCACCTTGGCCACCACTCAATGAAAAAAGAACATTTTGTTGAGTGTTTCAAATTAATTCTTTAAAATAAAAGTTTTACTGAATAGATGTTTCTTTCCAAAAAACGGTGCTACCAGAAATATCTCTAATAAATGGATTAGGGGGCTGGAGAGATGGCTCAGTGGTCTAAAGCACCTACTTGGAACAAGCTTGGCAAAGTACAGGGACCACGGTTCGATCCCCCAGCACCACATGCCAGCCAGCTGCGCCCCCTGGTGGGCTGAGCTGGCCACACACACACACACACACACACACACACACACACACAATAAATAAATGTTAAAAAAATTAAAAAAAATAAATGGATTAGGATGATGAACATTGTTTATCCTGGAAATACCATGAAGTTAAAAGAATAAAAACAACAATCAGAGCATCTATTCCAGACCGCTGTCCCACGTACAAGCACCAGGCAACTCAACCACAGGTCACCATAAAATCGCATTGTGAATTGAAAGAAAATTCATTATTAGTCTGCTTCCTATACATAACTTCTTTCAGGCAAAGCAATACTGAAATTACAGATAGATATCCAGGAAAGGAGAGACAGATATAGATGGAGATGGAAGAGGTAGGAGAAAGACTCACTGAAATTTATAGAAAACCCTGCTTGCTCATCTTGTCCAGTTAGCATGTTCTACTTGCATTCGAAATTGCAGGCTATTAAACAAACAGATAAAAACTAAGATGATTTGCATGAAAAGAAAACAATAAATGCTTCTCATAGCACACACTGAGGGTTTCATTAAGCTAAGTTGCAGGGAAAGTTACATCTCTTCATTCTCTAAGTTATTGCAGAATTTGTAAATCCCATGCCCCATTACCCCCATACAAGCCAGGGAGATGTTCTCATATAACAGCGTTTCATTCATGATTGAATAGAAATCAAATGGTTGCCTCTTTGCAATATATGCAAAGACGTTTTGATTTAAGGGCTTTGTGTTTTGTTTTGTTATTGAGCCATTGAAAATAATCAAGTTTTGAATGAAGTTAGGACCTAAAAATGAAAGAAATGTCTCACTTAAAATACTTATCAGAAAGATTTATTAATTATTTTGTAATATAATGCCTGCAATTCGTTTTAACCCATTTCAGTATAAGCATTATGTGCATGCACATGTGTTAGCAGTCAGTTCTTAAAATCAGGAATTCATATGGAGGTGGGGTGAGAATTTAATTAGGCTGGACCCCTGAGACAGGTCCTACAAGTATTTAAACTACTTTTATCACTGTCAACACTGGAGGCCTTGTTGATGAGCTAGATGAATGTTAGAAAAGAGTTGTTGTTTTTTTTTTAAACTATGAGATTGGTGTTATTTAAGATACATGCTTTGGTTAAAGTAGCAGAGAGACATCCTTCATTTTTATAAGGACAGTATCTTGGTAGCTTCCTTGTTGCTGAGACAAAATACCCAACACTCAAAGGATGAAAGGTTTATTTTGCTCACAGCTTGTAGATGTTTCAGACCACAGTTGGCTGGCTCCAAGGCAGGGTAGCACAACAGAAGGATACTGGATATCAAGAGGAGAAATAGTTCATGACAAGTGGGCAGAAAGAGGCCATTAACCTTCTTTGCTCCCTTATGTTTTATGCAGGCTATCTGCCCTAAGGTGGGTATAGCACTTAAATTCTTAATTCTAGACAGAATGATGCCAAACCAATGAGTCCACTGATTTAGTAATCACATACCCTTGAGTTCAGCATCACAAACTTTAGATCCAGCCACCTGTGAACATCCCCCACCCCTACCTCACCCACTGACTGCATGAGGCTTTCTTTGGTGGGTCATCTAGACACAAACCATAACAGATGACATAAAGGATGTATTTTTTGGAATGGCGTCCAAGACAATTATGCCAAACCCCTTATTCTTTCCCCATTGAATCCAAAGATTTTTGTTTCCGGAGATCTTCTCTAAGCTTAACTGAATCCCACCTCTAGAGTCTAGAATATTCTGATGTCTACTTTGAATGTATTTTTTCCAGAGTGAGACAGTACATAATGTTATGGGAGAGTAATTAATTCTTACCTATGATACTAAGGTGCTGCTATATTTATCTACTAAAAGTAACTTCATAATCTACTTGCATAACAATATGAATGAGTCACAATATTAGGCAAACCACAAAACTTAAAACAAGCTATATTAATGTAACGAATCTGAACACACTTCTCTCTTACAACACAGACCACCTTCTATTACAAAATATATTAATTTTGTTCTTGGAACATAATATCAAGTTTCTCTCTTTATTTCCTCATGGCTATATTTATCCAATATGGCTTAATAACCAGACCTTAAAAGATATTACTCTATTTTTGTATACTATTTCTATCATATGAATAAATTTACAATCTTTCCTTATGCTTCATTTTCAGGTACCTACTCATATAATTACATTTCTTCATAGTCTAAACAATAACCAAGCTAGGCAATTTAGTTAAAACATGAAAAGGACATGAAAAGACTGGCATTTATTTAATTGTCCTATGAGGTCTGCATATGTAAGTACATCTGACTTTAAAGGCTGCATGTTTATGTGCATCTGTGTGGATGTGCAGTAGAAAGATATCACTACAGTGTGCAATTAGTTTATGAAGATGAATAAATGAGTTCAGATGTAGGGGTGTAATGAGACCATTTCCTCACTCTCTAGGGACTTATCTGGGATGTCAAAATATTCTCCTCATGGACCTTTCCTTTCTCCCT
>NW_004524617.1:2458099-2469519 GCF_000260255.1 Octodon degus | reverse complement strand
TTCTTTCTTTCTTTCTTTCTTTCTTTCTTTCTTTCTTTCTTTCTTCCTTCCTTCCTTCCTTCCTTCCTTCCTTCCTTCCTTCCTTCCTTCCTTTTGTTTGATTGCAGATTGAAACTCAAGCGTTATTCATGCTAAGCATGAAGTCTACTACTGATCTACAAAACCCAGCCCTCTCTTTGACATTTTTATCTTAATCCTTTGACAAGTTCTTTATTTGCTTTTCTATCCAAGATTCACATTGTCTATTATCATTTATCTGGGTATCTGTGAAAATAGAGAGAAGCAATATGAAACGGGAAACTTTTACAGCACTGATATCATGTTCTAAAAATTGGAGATTTTTGACTTTTTAGATTATGAATTCTCAAATAGTACAGACTACAAGTTTCCAAAACCCGAAAAACTGGAAAATCTGAAACATTTCTGTCTCAAGAACTTTTGAGAAAGGCTGTATCTAATCTTTCCACAGCAAATACATTATAATCTAATCTCTTTATCCCCCAGGTACATACTACTCTAAATGCAGCACAATCTAGTTGAAGTTTCAATGAAAATACATAATTACCAATAAATATAAACTGGAAAATGGAATTTAGCGTACACCAATGGTGGTGTCTTTGGCATATCATTTAACCTCTCTTTCTCCCTTTACAAAACAAGGATTGTGGGGTCAGCATGTACCAATTTTAAGAGAATTAGCAATATTAAATATAATGAGCATAATACATTGTCTGGTATGTACCAGAACATAGAGATGGTTATAAGCATCAGGAATTTTATGGGGGCCAGACACGGTGGTCCATTCCTGCAATGCCAGCATTCCAGGAGATGGAGGCAAAAAGATGCCAGACTCAGGCCTAGCTTGGGAAACTAAATGAGTTAGTGAGACTTGCTTTCAAAATAAGGGTGAGTGCTCCAGTTTTACTCCTTCTGAAGTTATAGGAGCATATCATTTTACTAACTCTTTTATTTTTTTTTAGTTTAAAGAAGCTATGAAAAGCAATTTGGCTAAAGTCAATCAATGTATGTTTAAATAATAATAGCTGGGCTGCAATTTATGTTTTTAATTATTTTATTTAATTTTTAAAAGTTTTTAATTTTAACTTATTTCTATATTCAGTATTTTAATAGAAAACGTTAAGTAAACCTAAAAGTCCAAAATTAGGTTCCCTTACACAGGGAACACTTAGAGTTGTTTTTTCTTTTATTACCTTATATCAAGAAACATTACATGATTTTTAAAATTATCCGAGAACATCAGTATGCAAAACCACAAAGTAACACACATAATACCACTCTGTGGGCTGGCCAGATAGCACAGCAGACTAAAGCACCTGCTTAGGCAGAGTGCAGCTGCTGGGGTTTGATCCCCAACATGCCATGCCAGCCCTTCTCCCAGTGTGTGCTGAGACAGCAATTGAGACTGGGCTTGGTGGTATGTACCTGTAATCTCAGAATTTGGGAGGCTGAAAACAGGAGGATCACTAAGAATCCTATCTACCTAATAAGACCCTGTAGACCCTGTACTAAAGACAAAAAAAGCACTCTATGGGTATGCATAATATTCAGAGACATACATGGGGTGTATGTTGGTACAAAATGTGTGTATTTCAGTATGTAAGAAATACTTCAACAAAATAATATGTAGTAGATATTGGTTTATAATATACCACAATTTATTTCATCACTCTGAAGTTTGTACATCTAATTTTTTTCCAGGTAGTCCTTGTTTGAAGTAGTGAGCTTTTTCTCTAGTGGAAAGCTATGATATCTATCCAAATTCCCTTTGGAAAATGAGGGACTTATTTCTCTAGCATCTAGGAGTGCTGCTGTTAGCCTTCAGCTGTCAGCCTTTCCTAGTCTGGCCAGGCTTTTATAACCAAATATCCTGGAACTGACAATCTATAAACAACAGAATTTATTGCGCACAGTCCTAGAGACAGAAAATTCCAAGATCAAGATATCAGTAGATTGAGTGTCAAGTGAGAGACCATTCTTCTACAATGACACTTTCTATGATGGAAGAAGAAGGCAGCTATCTACAGCCTATTTTATAAAGGTGCTAATCCAATTTATGGAGGCTCTGTCCTCATGACAGAATCACCTTTCAAAGACTTCAGCTTCTAATATTATCAGATCAATGATTAGGTTTCAATTTAGGAACTTTGGAAGGGCACAAACATTCAGGCCTTAGCAGTCCCTTTATGAGAACTGCCATAGCCAAAAGATTCATCTTTCTAAAATTTACTTCCTTCTCTGTGAAACCTGTGATGGTTAATCTTGGTTTTCAACTTGATTCACTTGAGAGATGTGTAGGGGATTAGCAAAGCACTCTTTCAGATGCATCTAGATACCTAGGGGAATGACCTTCCGAGCTATCTGGTCTCTGGCTCCTTCCTCTCTGGTGCTCTTCTCCTGTCTTTCCTGCTTCTGTGCCATGAAGTAGATAGCTTTTCTCTGTCATGCTCTGCTGCCACAGTGGACTTCCAGGCAGCAGTTCACAGACTAAAGCCTCTGAAACTATCAGGCCAGATATTTCTTCCTTGACTTTCTTTTTCTAAGGTGTTGGTTACAGCAACAAAAAGCTGACCAATGAAGACTCCTTATCGAGATGTGAGGTTATAAAGTTCTGGACTCCTCTCCTATCTCTTAAAACTACAAACAGGCTACTGCGACTTCAGAACTCCCTGCATGAGCATTTGAAGCATGTGCTGAGATTGCAACATACACTGCTATTCTTTGCACTTCATTCCTTCAACCCCCCCAGTACTCCCAACTAAACATGCTATATAATCACCTTCATTTTATGGACTGTCCCCAAAGAAATTGTGATGTTATCTTTAAATAAATAAACCCTGAATATTGGAACTAACTTCTAGAAAGTTCATATTTCAAAATCTCCAGAGTACAGGGTTAAATCTTTCCTAAAATAGCCTGCATTTTCCCCATTTCTACTTTATCAGGTACTTGGAGACTTAAGAAGAGAAATATTTGGAAAAATAAAAGTGGGGTAAACTTCCTGCATATCTCCCAGGGATCAAACTTACCTTTCTCTGGTCACTGGAGTTCTCAAATCATTTAATCTTTGGCCTTAGGCATGTATCAGAATGCTGTCTGAAAGCCTCTTTCAAAAGAAGGAAACTTTCTCACATACTGCTAGAGTTTTCTTCTAGTCCTATTAAGTTTTTTAATCTATTTAGAAAATGCACATTTTCCAAAGCACTTTAAAAACAATTAGAGTAAAACATTTCTCTTTCTTTAATTTGTAGCATGAAATGGAAGAGGCTTGAAACACTACACTACCCTTGTCCTTCTGATTCTATTTATTTTGCTGCAAAATAACCATCATGATTAATTGTTTTAATCAAGTGTCCTATCATTTTCACCAAAGATAATTGCTATGATTAGTGAGAGGAACCTCTATACAAATGTATTTAATCATCTAAAATTAATATTTGTTTTAAAGAATGACTTTAAATTGTTCACTTTGACACATAATGCAAAATGTCACTATTAATTATAGTAGAGCAAAATGGAGATGTGAAAAAAGTAACACAGAAGTTAGCACAACCATCACAGGGAATTCTTAGAGAATACAGAACAAATTAAATTATAGAGGTGGATTTATTATTTATTAGGATCTTAAAACATATTTTAAATGCCCTGATAACTATTATGACCCACAGTTTGCTAGCCTATTTTTTTTTCCTTTTTTTTTTTTTGGCGGAACCGGGGATTGAACTCAGGCCCTTGTGCTTGCCACGGAAGCGCTTGTTACACTGAGCCATCTCCCCAGCCCCTGCTAGCCTATTTTTATAGATGATCAAAATGAGATCATAGAAGGTGTACAGTTTGCCAACAAAAGTAATTCACAAGGCACAGCTTTGGTCACCTGAGATCAAAGCTTGTGTCCTTTCAATGAATACGAGGAAAAGCAGAAAATGTGTCCACATGATATTAAAAATTTCCTCTCTTGTAGTTGAGGAGAGGGTGGAATGGCAAATTATAACAGTGCGATTTATGTGATACCCTGTTCTTGTTACGCATGTATAAAAGCTCATTTTTTGGAGATGTTATTTAAGTGCTGACAGAAAAACAATAAGGTAAGAAAAACAGAATGGAGTAAAGTAATAACTATTTACTCTTAATCAGCGCTGAAAATTCTTGTTTGTACATGTTTAAAAATCCATTTTGTGTGTTTTGTTTTATGTATAATGAGAAAGATAAACATGCATATTTACTTCTAGTCACTTGAAAATGACAAAGTATCTGTGTTTCTTGCTCTTTTCCAGGTATTTGTGTAATACTACCTGGTACTTATATAATGCTAAGATACATGAAATCAGAGACAAATCATTTTTGGTAGATTGCTCACCTGAATGTAAATGAATATTCTGTAATATAGACACTGAGTTCTCTTGGCAACCTTTATTGAACCTCAGCTTCCTCAGTTGTGGAGTCTGGATTACAGCTAACATACTGGCCAACTCTGCAACATCTGTTGCTAGAGCAACCATGGATTTTGGGTGGAGAGTCCCACCCTTCCTACGCTAATAATTGATTCATATGTGGGTCAGTGACTTAAGGTGTTCTAGTCAGAGAAAAGTTCAAAACTATCATCTGAAATTCTAGGGGGAAAACTCTTGCTCCTGTTTAATATAACACGGTACACAAAAATGAGTTCTGTAATAGCTATGACAACGTCAGGGAAAAACTCTGAACAATGATGCTGGAGTGGCGAGCTCACCATTCCTGAAGCCCACACAATATTTCTGTCACACAAACTATTAAATCCTTTTTCAGTGTAAGTCAGCTTATGTTGGATTTTCTATTATTTGCAATTGAAGATGTTCTTTTTTATTTTTGTATTTTAGGACAGGGTGTATAGTGTCTCACTACATAGATCAGACTCATAGCAATCTTCCTGTGTTCAGCTTCCCAAAAGCTGGGACTACAGATGCACCCAACCATACCCATTCTCAGTTGCCTTCTCAACGATCCCCAGGAGTGGGGCCAGCATGGCAGGTCCAGGGATTGAACCCTGGCCCCTGCACCTGCCTAAGCAAGTACTCTAATCCACAGAGTTATTTGACTGGCCCTGAAGATATTCTTGAAGTCCAAAAATTTCATGTCTCTACTCAATAATAGAATCTATATTTACATTGTCTGTTTACTTATAATCTGTTTAAGAAGATGGAAAAGTAATGTAAGCATTAGGTTTTCTAATAAAAAACCCAGAGGACTAGTAATTAAGTCTTGTTTAATTTCCTCTTTTCTTTAAATTAGGTAACAGTTCAGTTTGTCCAGTCATACTCTTCCTGTCACATGACATTGTTAATAATGGTATACAATTTTCATTCTTTTTTTTTTTTTTTTCCGGAACCAGGGATTGAACTCAGGCCCTTGAGCTTGCTAGGCAAGCATTTATTCCACTGAGCTGTCTCCCTGGCCCCACAATTTTCATTCTTAAAGGTATGGATTTAGGCCATTAATTATATCATACATCAAAAGATGATCTAAAAACAGTTCCATTCTTCTCCTTTGCATGCTGAGTATGGCAGCTGAATTCCTTTGCTACTTAGTTGTGAACATTTTATAGTAAGAGATAGCCTCGCAGATCTGGTGCCAAAACTTTGGACTTCTTTATTCTCTCTGAATTCTTCTAACATCTCTTAGGAAACAAACTGCTACAAATTGATGAATGGGTTTTAGGACAATGAGATTGAAAAATATCATTGTTTTATCATTAAAATATAAGCAGTTACTGGGCTGTATAGTGAGGCCCAGGCCAGTATAAACTACACAGTGAAACTCTGCCTCAAGAAGCTATAAAGCAACAACTGGTACTTTTCCTTCTTATACTTCTATGTCAGTCGTGTCTGGAATTTCTTGGCCCAGAAAAGTACAAAGAACTCCCAGTTATGGAAAATGACTGACTTTAGAAAACGACACAGAATAATTGAGATTCCTAGGCAAGAAGAAAGGCAGAATTTTAATATGAACTAAAAAATTTCTTTTCTGTATATGTATAAGCCTCTCAAAAATTCTTGAAGCATCCCAAATAGCAAGGGAAACCCTAAAATATGACTAAAACTAGATTCTCAACAACCCTTAAAACAGAGCTCAGATCTATATTTTATTTGATGTAGAAACAAAAAGACAAATTATATTATTCATGCTTTTGGAGTTACAAATAAGTTCATTCAGGTTTTCTCTGTAATGCTATAAAAGGTATCCTTGTAGGATATTATCATGTTAATAGAAAATCTTCAGGTTCATCACTTAAAACTAAATAAATTATTAAAGGTAGAATTTTAAAATGTCATAGTATGACTGGGCAATAAAATTTTGGAGTAAGGAATTACTAACAAGAAAACTATTTGTACCTGCATAACTCATGACAATAAAAAAGCACTTCTCAGCTGAGAGAATTTACAGATCAGTTATTTTTCTATGAAAGTACTATACGTCATCTGATCTTAAAAAATATAGAAAGCTGAGATAATAAAGGGGGAGAAAAACAAAGATTTTGATTCAGATTATATTTCAAAATACAAAACCAGTAAATTATAGGTAAATGGATGCAGCTAGAAGCTACACCCATAAGCAAAATAAATCAGACCCACATGTGTAAACATTATATTGTCTCCCTAGTGTAGGAACCTGAAAGAGTAAATAATATCTGAAACATACAATTGATGTAGTAAAAAGAATAAGAAACTGTTCAAAAGGAAAGAACAATTGTGATGAGGGAAGAGCAAAAAGAAATATAAGAAAAAAGAGGGAAAATATAGCTAGGATGATTGTACTACTGATTTCTACTGTTTTTATTTTTGGGGTTTTTTTTTTTTTGTATTTAGGACAGGGTGTTCAGGGTCTCACTGCGTAGATCGGACTCCTAGTTATCCACCTGTTTACAGCCTCCCGAGTGCTGGGATTACTGGCGCGCACCACCATACCCAGTCTCAGTTGCCTTCTCAGCGCGCCCCAGCACAGCAGGCCTGGGGATTGAACTCCGTGCCCCTGCGTCTGCTAAGCAGGTGTTTTAATCCACTAAGCTATTTGGCCAGCGCTTCTATTGGTTTTTTTGAAGAGAGAAGTTAATGCTTAAAATTTTTGTTTTGACCAGTACTACAGGCTTATGTCTGGCAATCTGAGCAAGTACTTTGCAGATAATAATGTGCAATATAACAACCATTGTGAGATTCCTGTCTTTTTGAGAAAATTCTGTATAGTTTTTACTGTTATATGTACTGTTTTTATTCTCTTTAAAATAAAAATTAAATAACAGCTTGGAAAATACAATTACCATGATCCTGTACAATGTGTTGTCACATAGCTAAAGCTTATGTGAAGTGTCTGGTAAGTACTGCACTGGAAGATCAAAAAGACAGAATGGCTCAAAATATTTTTCCCACTGACCTTTTAAAATTTGTGAAATGCCAATCATTAAATTATATGAAGAATCTTCCAGATATGAGGAAATTATTATATTTTTTTTTATGAGCAGAATATATTTACTGAGGGAAAGAAAGCTCCTGTCCAACAGAGGGACAGGAGGGGGGCCTGAGCGGGTAGTTCCCCCTATATGTTTTTTTTAAAGAAGTAGATTACTATGTATAAAGATACATGGATATATAGAAGGACAGATGTCAGAGAAGTTTAATAAAAAGGTTGAAAAACAGATTTGAGACTATTCAGAAGTTGTTTGAGAAACTGTTTCCGTTCAGTGTACAACTAACCTAAAGTTACAGGTCAGAAAAAAAGAACAAATAATGTAGATAATGTTCCTTCATTCAAAAAATATGATTTAAACAGTAAGGCTAGGGTACCATTAGCAATTGCAATCTCTGCCTTCTATAAAAAAGTACCTTTCTAATCAATAAAGAAGAGTTACAGATAATAAATGAGTGGGTCCATTATACCAGGTATTCCTACACAGTATTTTTCATATCATATCATATGTTCTTTTGAGGGAACAATTTGTCCTACAAACAGTAACACCAAAGAGTATATAATTAGAATCCCAGGAGACACAGACAGTACCCTTCAGATTCTTGACTGCATGCATCAACTTAAATCCATATTTATCCAAACTTTGATGCATATACTCTATCGTGAATATAGTACTTACTTTAGAAAACAGCAACACAGAAATTATATAATAAGACAAAAAGAGCTGTAAAAATCTTTATGGCTCCTCTTATATATCCGCATTAAACTTCCATGAACAGCGAACTGAAGAGACAGTGAACAGAAGAGACAAAGCTTTGCATTTCAAGCAGAAGGAAATGCTATGTGATCGCTGAATTTTAGATTTTATACAGGAAAGTGTTAAAATGTATTCAGGCATTTTAATGACTTTAAATGCTGCCTATATTGAGTGCTGCTCTGGAAAACTGTCCTGTGGACTTTAATAATTAATTAGTATTTGAAATATAAATTACTATAATACATTTTTCCAGAGAAAACTAGTTTTGTAGAATGTGGTGTTAAATACTTTTCCTCAGATAATTCATTCTACAGAAAACTTAGTCACTTGGGTCTCTGGTAGGTACATCCTGGTGAGAGGCACAAATGTTATCCTGGTAACAACTTCACATATTACAGACATGGTGTTAAGTGGAAAGATTTATGAAAGATTAATTTGGTAAAAACATATGTAGAGAAATCAAGTGACTCAGAGACATGTACATCTGACTAAGTTAACATTTTCCAAACTTTTTATCAAGATGTTCTACAAAAAAGGTTTCCATAGAGAAATGCTGTCAAAATGCTGACCTAAACAATGCTAACATTTTCAGTGCACTTTTTAGTGACCTTGTTACGGAGTGGTACACAGTAGCTTGCTAGGGTAGGCAAAGGCTATGGATATTTCTTGGCTTACTGGACCTTTTTGCAAGAGGTCCACCTATGAGTACCTAATAAATTTGGTGCTCTGCACAACAGTCTGGGTAATGGTGAAATCAATCACATAGGAGCACTAGTACATTTCTTAATCAAGATTGTTAATCAGCCTATGAAGTCATGATTGATATACAGAAAGCTATACATATATAACATATGCAACTTGATGTGTCTGGACATAAGTATACTCCTGTGAAACCATCTCTATAATTTGATACATCCTCTTTAATTTTTTCCTCTTCATTTAGTATTATTATTCTGTGTGATAGTGACAATCAATTTAAAATCTACCCTGTAACAAATTACAAATGGAATAAAATATTATTATATATAGGCCCTATGCTACTCCATAGTTCTGTAGGATTTACCTTGTATAAATGAATAGACCAAATATTACCATTCATAGTTTATTCCTCTTCCTCAGCTGACAGGAATGCTGGCATCATTATTTTAGATTTTTTACAACATAAAGATGTTATTCAAGATTAAAAGAAGCAAAGTGAATCTTAACTGTTGGAACAAGTAGTAAGAAAGGATACATATTCTGGGAAATCTGGGCTTGGGGTGGTGCTGGAAAGAGTAGACCATGGCAATTGAGGAAAGAGCAGTGCTTGTTATGACAGTTCTGGAACCCATCTCAAGGAGGGCAAAGATGGGGCAAAAATATCAACATAGGAAAGGAAGAAAAACTTACCTTTAAGTTTTCTTTTTACATTAAATTGTCTTATTACTTATTTTCCTACCTAATTAACATGCTAGAATTTGAAATCTTTTTATTGCTTATTCTATATTTTACCTTGAAGTTAGCAGATATGTTTGGGGTTTAATAATTCATAATGTAAATACTGATGACCAGAAATCAGATATATTAATGCAATCGGTCTTTCAAGAATTTGTGAGGTTATTTGAGCCATTAGGAAAGAGACAGCTTTCTTTAATATGAAATGATCAGGAGAAAAATAGATAATAGACGTTTTCTTCATTTTAATTCCTTAATATCAGAAATAAATTTACAATGGAGCATACATAGTAGACTGGGCCCTGTAGTATCATTTTCAGGGATGGCGGCAATCCCATGTCTAATATACTGGTCGCCAGCCACCTGTGACTACTTAGCATCTGTAATGTGGCCAGTTAATTAAATTGCTACCTGTGGGCAGTGGCTAGTGTATTGGATCATACAGATTTGGAAAATTATATAAAACTCATAAGTAGGAATTTGTTTCTTAAGAACAGAAGAGGAAATATAAACAATGTATTTTAGTTTCCTTCTTCATTTAAACTTTTCACTGACATTTATATAATATGATTATAAGGTAAAATAATAGATGTCTACAAGTAAATGTTAATTCTACGGTTATTCTTTTTATACTTAGACCTCCATGTAATCTTTGTGATGAGAAATTTGAGCAGACAGGGAAATGATCACATCCTATTTAGCTAAATTAAAATTACATAAGTCCAGGAGAGAAAAGTATGCATTAATTATGAAGATCTTGGCAGTCATAGACAATTGCCAACCCAACATCCATTCTTTACTGGTTAACTAAAGGACTCAAACTTTTGTTCAGAAGAGCCAGGTTTTAGGATTAGGTCACCAGTTTTCAAATTCTGACTTTTTAAAAAATGTGTTTAGTACAGGATCTACAGGGTCTCACTACACAGATCAGACTTGTAGTGATCCTCCTGTTTTTAGCCTCCTAAGCTCTGGGATTACAGGCACATGTCATCATGCCCAGTCTCAATTGCTATCTCAGGACGCCCAAGGGGCAGGGCTGGCACGGCATGGGGATTGAACCCCGGTCCCCTCTGCCTGCCTAAGCAGGCGCTTTAGTCTACTGAGCTATGTGGTGGGCTCTCTGACTTACAAATATAGAAACACAGCTATGCTATTAAAACATCCATCCTCTCAAGATTCCTTGAACATGCAAGTAGCCAGATGATACATTTCTGGTAAAGTATAACTCTTGTATGAGGGCACCAGAAATGTTTTTGTTTTCACTATAAACAGTAATTCAGCTGGAAAATGTTTTTATTCTCACCTATTTTCCTTCTTTTATTTTAAAACACAAACATAATAGTGCCACTAACATTAGCCCTCTTAGAAACCCAGGAAAGAAAGCCACACTTTGAGCATGGCTGGGGACAGAGAAAGGACTTGGGCCACATTATTATTATTATTTGAAAGTGAATTATGTGCTTATTCCTCATTTTTCCAATCAGGCAGGCTGAGTAGTCTGTGTTTTGGTTATCCAAGTGGCCAAATCTAATATCCTCATCTGACTCAGACTGTTCCTTGCTTTCCACCTTGGCTGGGTTCATGTGATTTTGTGACTGCTACACCAACCCTGGATTATGAAATTCTGGAAGCTTTGCTCTATGAAATAATAAACTGATATCTGGGTACTTCATTTGGAGGAGGAAAGAAAATACCAGTAGTAGGTATTTCAGTTGCAGACTATGATATTATCTGCCATACTGCCATATATATATATATATATATATATATATAT
>NW_004524617.1:2453196-2454240 GCF_000260255.1 Octodon degus | reverse complement strand
TCTGTATCTCTTTGACTCTGTTTCATGTGATCTATTTCTTTCCTGTATTGCTCATTCAAGGAGTCCATCATTTTTCTAATCTCCTCTTTTTCTTTTTTATCAATGTCTTCTTTAGAAGCAGTTATAAAT
Organism: Octodon degus; assembly: GCF_000260255.1. NCBI lineage: Eukaryota > Metazoa > Chordata > Mammalia > Rodentia > Octodontidae > Octodon > Octodon degus. The sequence goes on along the minus strand of NW_004524617.1, from coordinate 2,454,111 downwards.
TCTTTTACTACAGTGTTTTTTTTCAGATTGGGTTTCTTCCCTATGTTTCTGTAGTTTATACTTTACTTTAGATGCTATGTATTCCAAGAATTCTTTTTTTATTTCAGAGAAGATTTCCACTCTGAGTTTTTGTATAACTTTCTGCTGCTTGCTTATTTACTATTGATGCTATTAATTCATACATTTGAGCTGAGATAGTAGAGAAGAATCCTGCTCTGAGTTCCTTTATGGCTTTCTGCTGTTGCTTATTTACTATTGAAGCTATTAATTTATACATTTGAGCTGAGCTAATGTCCTCTGCACTTGTTCTGGGTGGGCACTGTGCTTCCTCCATATGTTTCTGCATTTTATTCTTTACTGCAGATGTTATTAATTCAAGGATTTCTTTTTTCATTTCCAATCTGAGTTCCTCTATACCTTTTTGGAGATGTTTGTTTCAGAAGCCATTGAATCATTGCTTTCAGCTGTGTGATTCCCAATTTGTTCTGTGTTCATGTCCTCTGCACTTGTTATGGGTTGGCTTGGGTTCTGAGATTGCATTTCGCTCCTTCTTGTTGTCATTTTGTGTAGCACTGTCTTTTGACCTTTGTTATAGAGCTTTGTTGCAGTTATAACCTCAGCACTTACTGAAGTTTAGGTGTAGATCTACAAAGTTTGAATTTATCCAGCTGTGCCTGGTTTGGGTCTGGCTGCTGTGCTCAGCTCCTTCCTGCTGCTGCCCTTGGGGGTGAACCTGTTGTGTCCCTCTGGCAAGATTTTATGCTCCTGGACTATCTGGGTGGTTCTGTCCCCTACTCTCTCTGCAGGGATTGCAGCTGCAGGGTTTCTCTCCAGGCCTGTATGCCAGGCCTGAGCTGAGTGTGGAGGGGACTAGGTAGAGTAGGGGTAGAGGCAGCAATCACACACACTCACTGG
>NW_004524617.1:2441170-2453096 GCF_000260255.1 Octodon degus | reverse complement strand
AACTTTGATCTAAGTCATCATACATAGAAAAGTGTGGATAACTGTGCAAAAACACTTTTGACTAATAGTGATGAGTAATCTCTACCTCATTTCATTCTCAATTATTCATTGCCATACAGATGGAAGTCATATTTAAAGCCACACTCACTCTACTGTCTCTTCCTAACTTCATTTCTTAAAATCCCCTCACTTGGGTTGAATGTGCCTTTGTTAATAGAGGGTTTCAAAGAAATTTGCAGAATAAAAGAAAAACAATATTGTCCTTAATGTTTTTTTTCTCTTTCTTTCTTTCTTTCTTTCTTTCTTTTTTTTTTTTTTTTGGCACTAGGGATCAAACTCAGGACCTTGTATTTACCAGGCAGGTGCTTAAGTCACTGAGTAATATCCCTGTCCCATTAATGTTAACAATAGCCAGAATTCTGCTAACATTAAGAATGTACAATACAACACATTGTAATTTATTTTTTTTTCAAAAAAATATGTACTTGGTATAGGGTTTCACTATTCAGTGATGAAACATAGCTATCCTCCTTTTTCAGCCTTCCCGGCACTGAGATTACAGGCATGTGCCCCCATGTCTGTTTTCTGTGGCTGGCTCATTAGGCCCCAGGTTCTGGGGCCAACATGGCCTGTGGTAATGAGGATCAAATCCAGGTCCTTATGCATGCCATGCGGGTGCTTAGACTGCTGAGTTATCTCCCAGCTCCCACATGTAATTTTAATCACAGACTTAAGGATTGAAAGTTATGATGAACTATAAATTGTAAGAGGCAGAAATTCTAAAAATAAATTTAAAAATTTAAAATATAGTAAGTTTTAAAAAATTAAATAGTGAGACTGGGTGTGGTGGCATGCACCTGTAATTCAGCTCTTGGGAGGCTATAAACAGGCAGATCACTATCAGTACGAACTAATAGTGAGACCTGGAATACCCTGTAGACCCTACCCTAAAAATAAAAAAATTAAATAGCAATTAATTTTTACTAATTAACTTTTTACTCATAAAAAGTTAATGATCCCAGAACATAGATATCTCCCCGAAATAATGAAAATCATTTCACATAAAAGAACCCTAACTAGATTCAAATTAGGAAATTTTTAAATAGAACTCATTATTTACAAACAATAGCTAACTTCTCTTCATCAGAATCCCATCAGTATTTTGTTGAAAACACACCATACTTGCTTTTATAAGAATTCACAGAAATACTACCATTCATTTTGAATAAGACATAGTGTGATTCATTTTGAATAACAAGACTTTGACAAAGTTTTCCTTTGAATTGAATTGAAATGTTGTAAGATATGCACTTCTATTATGACTTTGAAATATGTGGTTTAATAAAGCATGTTTATCTTTAAGCTAAAAAGTATATGATATCATTTTCTATAAAAAGGTTATTATGAGAGTTAGAAAATGGTGTGTGTGTTTGCAATTCTCCGCTCTGCTTTCATTTAAAAAGGAGTTTATTTTTGTCATGACCAGAGTGTATAAGTTATATTACTGGCATTGACATTTTTACATCCTTCAAATGAAGATAAGAGTGAATTTGACTCCTATTAGGTAAGGAAAGAAATCTTCATGAATGTGAAGCATTGCTCCACAGGGTAGTACTCGGTCTACTGGAAATACATTCATTTGTTAGAAGATAACTGAAGGACAAAATTTGCAAAGATCTTCAGCTAAACAAAGAATATGGCATTATTCTTTGTATGATGTAATACACAGCTTCTACATATGGAAAGAGAACATGTTCTGGCATGGTGTTTCTTTAGGTTGTGAAGAAAGTGATACTATATAAGGAATGGAGTAGTTTAGCAAAATAAAAGAAACTTCAATCTTCTGCTGTCATTCAACACTATAGTCTGCTGGGCGCTCATCAAAAAAATTTGAATTTATAGTTTTTTGGTTATAATTTTGATGAAGAAAAGAGGAGTAAACAGGCGGTAGGAGGAAGGTCAGAGAAAAAGAATGAAATACTGTCTATTCCCAAAAGGCTTGGATTTATGTTAGGACAATTATATTCACTAAATGACTTTAGGCTAATTACATAAATTGTCTATAACTCTTCTCATTTGTTCAACAAAGGAAACTTTTTGAAACTACACACTTTCTGTTAGGGTCACAGCAATAGAATAGGACTAAGAAATACTTTTGTTTCACTTTGTTTTTAGTTTAAAGAACTGAGTCCTTTTTAATACCCTATATTGTTTCACCAATACTTCATAGTCAAATAGACAAGCTCTTTCATCATAAGACTATAGGTGAATTTCTTCAACAAATGTTATCATCAGAATTCTTTTGGAGCCATTCAAAGGCTCATCATGTAGATGGAAAAATTTTATCATAATGTAATTCTTATTAAAGATTTTGACACTGAAAACACCAACAAAATCAAACATAGCAAGTGATTATTTCCCATTTAATATGCCTTTTACCCACTAAAACAGCTCAGGCTTTGGATAATGAAATAGTCTATGCAACAGTGCAATGTGCCACTAAAATTCAAATTTGAACAATGCATCTTGCCCAGATTGGGCAATTTGTCTCAACCCCAACCAAGATAGGTCTTATTAGGAGATAAAATGCTTTTGCCAATTTAATTCTTTATTCGATACAAGTGGCATTCATGGTTCAGATTTACTGGTGAATTACACTGAACACCTGGTCAAAATGACTTGAAAAAAGATTGTAATTAGCATAGGAAATCAGATGCCAGTTGTATAAAAATAGCAGAATTTTAGGACTACCTATACCCTGTTCATAGCAACGAGTTCCTCACTGCCAGAAACTTCTCCCTAAACCTCCCATCCTTTCCCGCCTGTCTCCTGTTATCCTTCTTGCCATTCCTCTGTGTTTTTTTTCTCTTTAATTTGTCTTCCTTCCTTCTCCTCAAGCCCTTGCATTTTTCCTCTCCTCCTCTTTCATTCCCTCCTTTCCCTCCTTTCACTAGAGGTTAGATTTAGCAAACACATTTAGGAAAAACCTGTAAACATATCTTCCCCATCAACTGTTAGATAATGTAAGCAAAAGAAAATGGATCATTATCAAAACAATTTTATTTCAAATCAGTTTAAGTGTAGTGAGGTAGTGTTGTAGGCAGCCAAGTTAGACAGAAATATTATAGGCAGTCAGGCAGGGACAGGCTCTTGAAGGAGACAGCACAGAAGATGAAATGCCTTACAACTGTGGGAGGGGTGGACGCTCCTGCTGTGAACCAGACCTAAAGACCTAAAGGCCAAGCAAAGGCTAAAAGAGTAGCACGTGGGATTGATATTCTAAATAGGTACCAAACACCTGGAAAGACCCAAGTGGGTTACTAACCCAACCCCCAATGGGAAGAGACCCTGTCCTGCATTCCAGCCCCTAACAGGAAGAGACCCTGTCCCTTATTCATGCCCGCTTACTCTGTGAGTCATTTCCCCATTTGGTCCTGGGTGTAATCAACTTTACCTGAGCAATGGTGCTTGTAATCTCATTGGTTGACCATAGTTTGGTCCCACCCCACATCCACCTAAGCGAGATCCCCCTTTCTCCACCTTAGCCCCACATGGCTTTACACTATAAAAGTTCCTGGAAGAGACAGCTTCCCGGGGAAACTACCTGCTTGGGCCCCTCTCCTGTCCAACTCTTGGACAGGAGCTTTCTTTCCCTCAATAAATATATTCTGCTCATAACCTCCATTTGTTCCTAAAATTCATTCTTTGGTTTTGGAGAACATAGGTCAGGAGATTGTTTTTCCCTATGTCATTTGGAGGTTCTCTATACAGTTTGGAGGTCACCCACCCGAGATCAGTTTTTCTCCCTGTATCAGTAGAAGTAGCATTTCTTAGATTGTTTTAATACTAAACTATAAATTACACACACTTGTTAATACATTCAAAAGTCTAAAAAGTAAACTTTGAGCTTTATGTTTTACACATTTTCTATTTTTGCATATGTTACATCTCTATTCCTCTACAACATAGTGTTCTATTTTTTAATCTATGAAATTCAGTAATAGAGTTGCTCATTGTTTTAAAAAACTACATTTAAACACTTAAAATTATAATTTTATTCCATTTTCTTTTGCTTAATATGATTCACTTAACATTTTTGATTCCATAAATGTGGCAGTCTTTCAATTTTGAAAATCAAAATTTAATTAAAAATTTTAAGCTAAAGGCAAATAGAAACATTTACCACATATGTGATTTTAAAATTCAAAGTCTAAAGCTTTTAAATACCTAGCTTATTCAAAGCTATGTGATTATACCCTTTCTCAGGCCCATATTTTAATTAATGCACATCAAACATTGCATCTGAAACTCATATGTTCAAAATGAAACTGTTCTTGAGTATTGCAACATCTCATTACCTTAACAAGCCATCAGTTTACCCAACTTCTCATTCTTGGTAGTTACAATTATAATTCTTAAGATCCCCCTATGTTTAAAATGGAACTTTCTTCTCACATTTCATTTATATTACCTATCAAGAAATCTATATTAAAAATCAATTACTGAATTTCTGAACATCCCCAAAATTTACATTTGAGATACTAGTATGCAAGTTGTTTTCATTTGTGTTCTACACATGACAAAGCTGAATTCATTAAACTCGTTGCTTAGATCATAATAGCTGCCTGCCATCTTTATTCTGTCTGTCCTTAGTCCTACTCTTCATAACTTTTTCCCAATTTCACTTTCCGTTATTATTTATTGGCTTTCAGTGTTCATTCTCTCTTCTATTGTCAACGGCCTCCAGTCCCGTTAGGGGTAATTTTTCTGATTGTGAAGACCTTTGGGAAGAGAAAAGTGTAAGTCCAGCTTCTCTGCTTTTCTCTAGCTGAGAGATGGATGTGACCCGGGAAAGGTCCATTGTACCCTCTCTTCAGGATTTTAAATTTGAAGAGCTCTGACAAAACTAAACAAAAAAGGGGATACAAATGAAGGTCCATTTTGTATCTGTATATACAAAGTAGTTCAGATAGATATACAGCTACTTTCTCTTAATTCAATGAGAAGGAAGATTTGTACTAATAGTGTTTGGACAGGATATCATGTCTGCATCTTGTACTATGAATAACCACTAAGGAGATAACAATGTACTATGTATTAATTATTGTAACATCCTACCTACCTATTTTGAAACTGTCTCATTGCTATTTGTTTCTCAATAAAATTAATAAAAGAACAAATAAATTTGAATAGAGTTTCACAGGATGAATAATGGGGAATAACTCAAATAGTACCTGCTGTGAGGCACCCAGAAACTTTTCTTGTTTTAAAATCCTTGCTCTTTTGCCTTTGTGCTAATTCTGGTAAATTTACTTTATGTTTGATTAATCAGAGTGATTTATGTTGTTTGCATCCAGAGACGCCTAACTGATAGATGAATAAATTATATTTGAATATCATTCCTGCAGCCCATCACCAAGTCTTAGCCTGGTAAGGAAGGATCCCAGTTATTTAGCCACATTCCTCTCTATTCAACCCTCCAGTCTCTCCCTCCTCATACACCTGAAATTCAGCCATATGGAATCACAGTTCCTCAACCATCATATGCTGGTTCCCACCTCCTGAAAATTATGGTCTCTTCCTTCTGCATGAACTGTTCATCTCATTTCACCCAGGTGTTCATTCCAATTTGTTCATTAATGCTTTGTTTAAGCTCAATCTTTTTCACGAAGTTACTCCCAACTTGATTGTTTTTAAACCAAAAGAAATAAGTAGGAAGGAATCATTATTATATAGTAAGAGAAGGGAAAATAGATAAGTATATGAATGTATATTTATAACTATGAAAATGTAGATACTACATATACATGTATTTCATTAAAATTCTATTTTTTGTATTTCCATATATGGTTCTTGAACTCTCCTAAATTAATTTTGGGTATGTTTTGCTTGTGGATATTGAACTCAGAGCCTTTGCACTAAACTACATCCTTAGCCTTTTTATTCCCCTAGTCTTTAAAAAAAATTTTTTTTAATTATGTGATCCTTGTCTTCTACCAGATCTGTGAGTAAAAGACCTCAGTTTTTTCCCATTTAGAATTATGTTAGCCATTGGCTTGTCATGGATGGCTTTTATCAGACTGAAATTTCCAGGCAGGACTTGAACCTATGTGCCACCACAGCAAATTATCTGGGCATATATTTTTCTTTCTTTCTTTTTTTTGACGGAACCGGGGATTGAACTCAGGCCCTTGCACTTGCCAGAGAAGCGCTTATTCCACTGAGCCATCTCCCCGGCCCCTGGGCATATATTAAAGACTAAAGCAATGTATCTTTATGAAAAGACTAATTTATTTATAAAACTATGAAGACTGCTGAATACATCAATTACTTCCCTAAATACTAATCTAGCAAACCAATCATGAAGGAGTACTTTCTCTTTTATTTTAGCACATAGGGATATTAACAGGAAGCCATAATGATAGTGGAAAAACAGGCTGCAGATATGCGAAAGGTTCTTGTGTCCAATAATTTTTATGGGATATATAGTATCATTGCTTATATCTAGATGTCTCCCCAAGCCTCATGTGCTCTTGTGCCCAAAAACCCTAAATGTGGTTTTGGGGAAGTGACTGACTAGATCATGGTTTGTGATACTTGATATGGGTGGATGGTCCTGGATTAGCACTGTTTTATTAAGCATTATTCTGGGTGTAGGTGATGGATTTACTGAAGAGAGAAGACCCTAGGTGTGAGGAACATCAACCAATAGGTGTGTATTTGGATGAAATAAAAAGGGAAAGAAGGAATTCTCACAGCTTCCTGCCTGCCATGCCACAGACTGTCTCTCTTCTGCAATATTGCTCTTCTGTTCCACCCTGCATTGGAGACAGTTGACTATGGGCTGAGACCTCTAAACTGTGAGCTACAATAACCCTTTCCTTCTTTAATTTGTGAGTGTTAAATATTTTGCTCAGCAATGTGAAAGTAAGAAACACGGTTTTCATGACAAAATTGCCATGAAGTATGTTTCCAGAGTTTTCTGTGGAACCTAATATCAATCACTAACATTTGTTGAATATTCACATTAATCAATGGAAAATGGGAAGCATTTTTTACTTACTAGTTAACTTAATCCTCATGGTAATCTATCAGGCAGATGGCATAATTATTCACATTTACAGGTAGATAAACTCAGGCTCAAGGAAGACTGAATAACTCAATTCAAGTCATACCTATAGAAGTGAAGTCAACCTTGAACCTAGAAAATCCTAAAGTCTTTACGTTCAACAAAGTCTAACACCCAGTCATGATAAAAATCATAAAGAAAATTTGAATAGATGGTTTTCATCTGGTAAGTATAGTGTGGAAGTATTAGCAGAATAACATGGTGAAAGAATATATCATTTTGCTATACAAATTAGCCCATTGCAATTATAAATGCTCAGCATAATTTCTTAGACAGTGAGTACAAACACATGCATTCCTAGATCCTAGTAGCACTTACAATTATTACTTGCAGGCAGGATATGTAGAAGGAACATAGGATTATGAATTAAACAGACTTCAGTTTGAGTCCTTAATCTATTACCTACTAAAAATATCACATCTAGATGAGCCACAATTTTTCCCAAAAAATGTGGCTACGAATACTTCTTATAAAAAGGCAGTATAAAATATTTGCATATGCTAAGTATATATTTTTATATAAACACATATCCATTAACATATTTTAAATGGTAATATATCTTCTGCATACTCTGTTTCCAGAATAGAAAACAAAGCTCTAGAGAAAGACTTGACCACAATTATACTACGTGCAAATGGCAGAGAATCATTGAACAAAGAACTTCTCAGTTCACTCTCAGGGTCCATTAAATGTGAGACTTTAAAAAATTATTACCAACTTTTCTTCCTTCCAAGAGAATTACTCTCATTCACTTTCAAAAGGTACTCCCCTTTGTCTGCTTTGTCCCCTGTTGTTTTCAAAAGTTTAATTCTATAACACCTAAATATCTTCATCCCATTTTCCTAGCTCTTTAGAAATTCATGAAACGCTGCTGTAAGTTAAACGAGTACAGTATATAGAATAGTCAACATTGCTTTTTTCATCCATTTGGAAATATAAAAGATATATAGTACATCTATCGTAGCTAGGTAAACCCCATTTATGTCAATATATTCTTACATTTCTAGTTAATGCTGTAATTTTGTCAAATGGATTTCAATGTGGCTGAGAATTGGAACATTGTTTTAAAAAACATGTTTATTTGAATGTGGCATTGCACTAATAACAATATTGAGATCTAGAGTATTTTTAAATATCTTTTGTTTTTGTTACTTTTCATTTTTATTTATAGCCAACTTTCAATTATCTTTATCACTGGATGAGGAAAATTGGCAGAGATAACTCAGAAGAGTGGATAATAAACAAGTCCCAGATTATTATGTTTGAGTATACAATACATTATGGCTGCAGAGTGCCAAAACAATTTAAATATAAACAACTCAATTGAGCTAATTATTTGGTATCAAATAGACTTTTAAAATACCAGTTGTTTAATGAATTTATTTAAGCCTATTATATATGTAAGGTTTATGCTTTTTGCCTTGTATTCTCCTTTTTTAAATTCATGACTAATTTAGATGATTGCATTAACTCATGTCCTTTCTCATACTTAGAGTGGACAGAAGAGAGTGTGTTTTGCTTGCTGACTTAGGGGAAAATATGTCTAAAACTTTGATGGGAAATGGCCTAGGAGAGTGAAATAACCAGAAAAATATATGCAGTTTAAGAACAGCCTCTGCCAACTTTTATTTTTTTCACTCATACCTTCTGTTTGGTGATCATCTCGTTGATGTCTTCAAGATCACCCACCATCACCCTTTGTGATTTTATAACTCGATCAAGCAGAGAAAGCCAATCAGTAAGTTCTGTCCAAGCCCGGTTGAAATCTGCCAGAGCAGGTATCTCCAACAGCAAGGAAGATGGCATTTCTAGTTTGGAGATGGTAGTTTCCTTGGCAACCACAGGTTGTGTCACTAGAGTAACAGTCTGACTAGCAGCTAAAATATTTTTTGAAAAAAAGAAAAAAAAAAGAAAAATTAGAAACACATGTAAAGAGCTAATTGGAATAACAATAAATCAACTTAATTGAAAGGAAACAATTTCAGCCAAACTATTATTTGTGATATTATATCTGTTATTAATATAAAGCATACATCATAGGAAACTCAAAAACAAACTTTCCTTTAATACACATTTAGGAATCTCTCAAAATGATTTAGTTCCTTCTAATGCTGGGACAAATTATTTAAATAACCCACTCAATAATAATTTTTCAGTAAAAGCAATTAGTAAACAAAAGTATTCAGACATTTCTAGGTGAATAAGATGTGCTTACTACTTTCCTTATATAAAATATTTTTCAGGAAGACTCTAAGGAGATCAAATTCAATGAAATGTTCTTGCCTCAACTTTGTATTTCTGCTGGTACAATTTGTTTCCTATTTTTGTTTTTGTTTTCTTCTGGGTTGGAACTGAAGTGACTATCAGTGAAGACAAAGCAAGGTACATTGTTTTTGGTTTTCTTTGGGGGGGTACTGGGAATTGAACTCAAGACCTTGCAGTTGCCAGGCAGATACATGTGCTACTGAGGTAAATTCCCCAGGGTACAATGTTTTGACAAAGCGAGGGCTATTAAAGATTTTCTACTTGGATGTGAAACACTGTTTCAGGTTTGTGTGTTTGTTCGTTTGTTTTAATTCAATAATGATTGTTGTATTGCATATTGTTGTTTTCAAATTGGTTGTTCAGATTACCAGATACAAGCATGCAAAATGGGTCAGAAAGTTAGAAACACTTAAGGAGAGAAAAAATTAAACATTAACTGCTCCTTTCAATAGATCAGCAGAAATAAATAGTAAAATGATCCAAGCTATCATGTATACATATCTTTTTTCCTTCTTTATTTTTTCCTTTTCCTCATTCCAATTGTTCTTCCCTTTGAACAGTTTCTTTCCCTTTCACAGTAACTTTCTGATTTTATTTACTCTTTCAGCTGCTTATACTAAGGAGACAGTATGTTTAAACAGACAGGCCTGATTTATTTCACTTATTAGTATGGTGTCTAGTTGCATCCATTTACGTAAACTACTAGCAAACAGAATGCAGTGAATAATCAAGATTATACACTGTGATCAAGTATGATTCATCCCAGGAATGCAAGGATGGTTCAATATATGCAAGTTCACAATTGTAATACAGCACATCAATAGTGCCAAAGGCAAAAATCACATAATCAACTCAACAGATGTAGAAAGAATTTTTAATAAAGTACAACACTCATCATGATAAAAACCCTACAGAAAATTGGAACAGATGGTCTTTAACTCAACTTGAGAAAAGCCATCGATGACACATCAATAGTCAACGTCATACTAAATGGACAAAAACTGAAAGCCTTCACTTTAGAATGAGGAACAAGATGAGGTTGTCCACTGTTACCAGTCCTATTAAATGGAAACATTACCCAGAGTGATTAGACAAGAGAGAAAAATAAATGGAATAAAGACTGGAAAGGGAAAAGTAAAAGTATTATTTGCAGATGATATTAAAAGATTCCAATATCTCCACCAAAAGACATGTAGATATGGTAATCAAATCCAATAGTGTTTCGAGGTTTTAATGAAATCTTAATTGTACTAAAAACTATGAGATAGCACAAGTTGGTTCACACACTTATGCTTAAGGTTGTATATTTTATTATTCTTTCATGAAATTCATGTATGTTGTCTAGAAAATTTCAAGGAACATCGCTTCTCAGCCTTTTGGTTACGATCAAGTGGAAAATTCTAGGAACAAGAATTTTAAGACATATTAACATTAACATTAAATGATTAATGTTTAGAAGGCAAAGGAATTATATAATTACAATATCAGTCCAGTGTATAAAGAATAGATTATAATATGAAGTGTGGTTGGTATAATTACAAAATCATAATTTTTAATCATATATATATATATGTATGTATAATTTTTCCAGAATACTATAGGTGAAATAAGTTTATATAGTTTACCTAGATTATTTAATATAATGCTCTGAGGTAACATCAATGTTGTGACAAGCACAGATCTATGGTTTGCACTCTGAATTATATATTCAGTGTTAATGTCATTACAGATTGAACTAAGGACATCAAATCCAGGTTAGAATAATACTGCTTCATTTTGTCTACTACTACTCATTGAAGTTTAATAAAAATTTGGATGATGCAATCCAAAAAAAACCCAAAAATATTTAAGATAAAATTTTCTATTCTGTTCCACTGTACTGGGCATTCTGGACATGAGACACTACATATGAATCAATTGAGATTTAAAATCTAGGAGTGAAACACATTGGAAAGAATTCTGCCTCAGATCCTGCCCTCTTCTGTGCATCAGGAATATTGGGACCTTGGTTATTTCACTTTCCTAAACTTCAGTATTTCTCCTCAGTAAAGTAAAAGCAATATAATTAATGTCAGAGGGAGAGTTCTGTGGGTCCAATTACTGACAGAAGCAATGTTCTTGTAGCAATGCCAGTGACACATCAACATCATTGACATTGCCACAATATTAGCAAAGTCTCTGATACTACCAGGTAATCAATATTAGCTATTACTATTTTATAAATACATAGTTAATAAAATTATTCTATTAACTAAAAGTGAGAGGCTGGAGATGCAGGGTAGAAATGTGAAATTAACCAGGAGACTGGAACCAAAGAAATGCTTGATTGTGTAAATCAGAAAGAAAGCTTTCTAGGAAAGATGGAAAGTAAAGATACCTCAAGAAAAAACAAAAACAAGAAAACACAAACACAAGACCTCAGACCCATGGACAAGAAGAACATAAAATAAATTCATGCTGTTAGACTTTCATTTTCAGGAGACTATATATTAATTTTATTGCTTTGTAACTCTTTGTACTTTAATTTTTTTT
>NW_004524617.1:2429600-2436695 GCF_000260255.1 Octodon degus | reverse complement strand
AACTGGGGATTGAACTCAGGCCCTTGTGCTTGCCCCGGAAGCACTTATTGTACTGAGCCATCTCCCCAGCCCCTAGTTTTATTTAATGAAGCAGAAAATGTGACATTGTTTTTAAATTTTTCTTTGTTTCCTAGTTTCTGCAAATATACACATTTAACTCTCAGTTGCCATTTGGCTGCATTTCACATATTTGTAAATGCTTTGTTTTTTGTTATAATTGTGCTTCAAATGTTTTCTCATTTTTCTTGTTATTTCCTTGTTTACTCATGGGTGAAGTATTTGCAGTACCTTTTATGTTTAATACTTTTAAATTTAATTATTTCCAATATGAAAGTAATTGTATGAAACATTAATATTCTGAAATTTAATGATACTTCATTATTGCTCTAAAGAGCTCAACTTTTGTCAATATTATCTACATGCATAAGAAGAAAAGGACCTCTGCAAATTTTGAGGGGAGTACAACCTCCATGTCAGTTACATGTCAATTAATTTGGGTAGCAAATGTTTTCAAGTCTTCTATACCCAATCTGATTTGCTTTTTTAATTTTTTTTCTGTTAATTACCAAGGAGGCTGTTACAACCTCCATATATGATGGTTGGTTTAAATATTTCTCTTATTATTTCCGTCCAGTTTTGCTTTGTATATTAGGCATAGGGCAATGATTAACTGATGAATTATTTTATGAATAATTAAGAAATTTTCTTATCTCTGGATAAAATTCATTATGTTCTAATTTAATTACACATTAGATTAGCCACACACGAGATTTGCTATTCCTGTAATTTTTGTTGTATACCATTATGTCATTTTTGTTCTAATATATTAATGTTCCATACTTCAAGTATGGAGATTTAGGCGGTCATAGTTGTTGTTTTATCTGGTCTAAAACTGTCTTAAATTCTGATACTTCTACATTTTTGTCATTTTTTCTTGTGCTACATGACGTGTTCCTTCTTTTATGGTAATCAGATGAGATCGAGCATGTTCAGGGTGGTATGGCTATAGACTTTTTACAGTAATCAAATACTTTAGTATTTTAGTTTATTTTTTGAATTGTTGTTAAAGCTTAAATCTTAACATTTTAAAGTTTCTCTATATTACAAAGCATATCTTTAACATATCATAGTCTACAGAATGCCATATAAATCTTACACTTACTACATTTATACATCATCAGAAGTAGAAATATCTTGCTATGATCCACTATCCAGGAAAAGATGTTTATTTCCATTTTGCCCTATGCTTTGTGAAATTGTTGTAATATATTATTTTTACATAGAGTACAAGTCTTACAAAACAATGTTATTATTTTAGCATATTACATTTGTTATTTTTGCTAATATTTTGTTACAAAATAAATAAAAATGATTTGGCTCTAAAAAACAACTAGTCTCAAAATGTAATGGGTAAAATAAATGATACTGAGGAGGAGATAGCTCTTTCTAGAAGCTATCTCACTACTTTAGGCTCTTTGTACAAAGAAGGAAACATCATCAGAAGCAAGAACATCTTCCTATGATCCGCTATCCAGGAGTAATGCCCCTGGGAGCCAACAAGGTCTCGAAGCTACAGTTCTGGCAGAAGAGCTAGGTCCCTGCAGAGGATGCCTGTGTAATGATACTATATAGCTGACATTGTGGTTCATTCAAATAATCTTTGCACTCTGGAAGGCTGAGGCAGGAGGATCACAATATCAAGCCCACCCAGGATAATTTAAGGAGACCTTGTCTCAAAATAAAGGTAAAATATGGCCTTGGAATGTAGCTCAGTTTGAATTTCGCACATTTACTCCAAGTACTGAAGAATCAAAAAGCTAAAACAGAGAAAAATACAGACAAAGGACTACTGTAGGGGATTACTGAAGAATATCAGAATATCAGGTTGACAGGAAAACTGTTTGTAAAATAGGAGCACCATAAATATCAAGGTAACATACAACCAATGGGAAGATTTCAAGGCTGTGGAAAAATGTCAGACTTTTTTTCGAACTTGACTTATTAAACACTTGACACTGAGAGAAGAGGAAAACAGATTTCTTTTCTAGGTTTATATCCAACAAAGAAGAACATAAGGAAATGGAAATGATCATGTCATCTTAAATTTCAATACAGTTAAGGATGAGAATTATTAGACCTGAATGAGTGGCCTATATCATTTTGGAAAACACTTTTGGGGTGAAGAAACAATCTTTCCAAAAAGATAGGCTAAGGTTTGGGACTCAAGAAAGGAGATGATTCAAGAAAATTAAAACATATAACAAGGGTTATTGGGATAATAATGTCAGAACATTTTCCACTGAGGAAAAGGGATAAACTCCAAAAAATATCAGCTGTGACACACGGAGAAGTCCACAAGGCTGCCATTTCTATAATGGACAAGAGAAGGAATCTTGACTACAGATCAGTTAGGCCTTTCCTTTCCAGTCTCCTCTCCTTTAGCACTGTGCATATGAGCTTGTCATCTTGATCTTGTGGGATTAGGGTACCAAAGCTACTACAAAGAGATTTTAACAGTTCATTATGCTATGGATCTTCAGTTGTCCTTCAGGAGCATGGGGAAAGGCTTCCCCACCTATAGGTAGGAATTCTTTCCTCTGCATCTCATTTAATCCATTGCTCAAACTGGATCAATATGGTTGGACATGTACGCCTTGCTTGACGTTTCTATCTAGGGTTACAAGTAGTTCCTGGGAGTCATTCCTTCAGATCTCAACTTCTCTAACCACTATGGGGAAGAAGGATATTCCTTTCAATCCCATTACAGGAAATGACTCTTCATTTGTGAGTTCCTAAAAGAAAACAGTCTTTTTGGGAACATGCCATTAATTGTCCCTCCCTCTAGAAACAGGCACTGTCATCTTTCCTGGTGAAGTACTTCCTACAAGAACCGTATTTATACAATGTAGCTACCCAGATATATAGACTATATAGATAAACACGTCATATGCGCACACACACACACACACACACACACACACATATATATATATATATATATATATATATATATAGAGAGAGAGAGAGAGAGAGAGAGAGAGAGAGAATGAGAGCACATACTTGGATAGATTGCTGAATATAGCATTGTAATACATTCATTAGAAAATTTAAATGATTCTACCAAAACTTGTGGTTTTTCTTCCATAGCTAAGCAGAGAGTCAAGCTCAAAATAGCTAAAATGAATTGCCTTTGGCACACTGCAATAGTAACATGAATAACAGTAGGTGTACTATACTATTGTAAACCACAGCTTTGCTTTGAGAATTTTGTTAATTAAAAGGTGTTGGCTTTAGGAAGGAACTCTTATTTTTTCAAAAGTGTTTGAAGAATATTTCTTTAGTTTAAAATTTTAATTGGTTTGGGGGTACATGATTAGTCAGACTAATAGCTTTACTTAGAGCTTTAAAGGAACTACTAATTCTTTAAAAACTACATACACACTGTTTTTGGAATATTTACTTTGATGTAGTCACTCAGGATTTTTCTGTAATTCACAGGTCTCCTTTGGTTGATAAGAATGCAAGAAGCACATAATCCATTTCTAGCTTTGCTTTATGAATATGTTTACCTTTATTTTTCTATTTCAAAAATCAGTCAACTTACTAAATTATAAGTGATTATTCTCACTTTCACTTTTCTATGAGGGAATATCTAAAAAGTGCTGGCAACTAGCCCTTTTTCCTCAGCATTAGCTGCCAACTGAAGATAACAATATGTGTAGTCAAATTGTATTACTTTTCAGTGCTATGAGGCATACAAAAGGTTGCTAGTTACTTTTAATTCCTAAAATAACAATAAGAAACATTGGAGAATATTTTTTCCTGAATATTTTAAAGGATAGCCTGTAGCTTAATGAACTATGTAAGAGTTCATGAGTATTTATTATGAAAAGTAGAAATTATGTCTGGATTCTCTGAAAGAATTACCTATTATAAATAAATGAAGGAGATCCAGCCAGATAGCTCAGTGAATTAAAGCACCTGCTGAGGCAGACACGGGGACTAGAGTTTCATCCCTGGTCTGTCGTGCAGGCCCTGGCCCCGGGGTGTGCTGTGATGGCAATTGAGACTTGGTGTGCTGGTGCACACTTGTAATCCCAGTGTTTGGGAGGCTGAAAACAGGAGGATCACTAAAAGTCAGATCTGTGTACTGAGACCCGGTAGACCCTGTACTAAATACATAGAAAACAAAAATAAGTGAAGGAGAACCTCACTTTTTCTTTATAAATATTTGATGCCCATATATACAAATGATAGTTGGAGGACCATCCAACTTAAACCACCAGCACTATCACAATTCATAATCTATCTGGAAAACCTGAAATAATTATAAACACACAAATTTATTTTTGTCTGCATTTTTCTACCAAACTAAAGACTAAACAAATTATTTTTATTTTTATTTTTATTTTTATTTTTTGCAGTACCAGGGATTGAACTCAGGGCCTTGTGCTTGCCAGGCAAACACTTATTCTGCTGAGCTATCTCCCTGGCCCTTAAACAATTATATGGCTCAGTAATCATCAGTTTTTAATATTATATCACACTGTGTACCTATATGATATATTGGCAAGGCCGAAAGAACTGGAATGGAAGTTTTCTTGCCAACTGCCTACATTTCTAGTTTTTAGGAAAAAAATTGTTAAATATGGACACCATGGACTTCTAAAGTGTAGTGATGTTACCTATCTCATTTTCAAACTTATTCCTAATAATAAAGTAACTTAAATAAAAATATTATCAACACTATCATAACAACCCTTATATAATCAGAGTCCATTTTGTGCAAAGCACAGTTCTCCATAAATCTTGCTTTATTTCATTTTTACTGCTGTTCAGAGTAAGCATTTTCATCCCCAGTTTACCAAAAAGCAAACTAATTTGTGTAATATCTCACATTAACAAATGGTCAATTGTCAAGTGAATGTGACTAATCAGCACACATTTATATGAAAGTAATCTGATCATCATGAAAGTTGTCTAGACGTCCTACTTAAGATGCAAGAATTATTAATTACTCAAAAACCTCTGACTTCTAAAGTTATGGTTTGCAATATATGGTACTGCAAAACAAGTATATTTAATATTCTAATTTTGCAGACATGATCATTTGATCTAACCACAAAGATCTATATAACAATGAATTGTATTAGGCTCCTCCCCTAACTTAAATGTTCTGCTTGGGGGACTATCTCCAACTTTATTTCACCTAACCATACATCTGTCACTGCTTTAGGAGAAAAATAGGAATTTCTTTTTTAGTTTCTATTTTGTAAGTGGGTTCTGTAACTCATTATATGAATTCATCCTAAATGAAGTCAATAAAAAGCATTTTTCAACCTCATCATTATAGACAGTTTGGTCTTGATGATCCCTCGCTGTGAGTGGTTGTTCTCTGCATTGTATTAGGCTTATTTGTGAATGCTCCAGGTAGAGCATTGCCCAATTTTGATGATCAAAAATTATTTCAAACATCACTAAATGCCCTAAAGTCAGAAAAAATAATTACTATTTGAGAACAAATTAATTAAAAGAAATTTTAATTTCCCTTTCTTGTCTCTTCCCCATGTATAGTTTATATAAATTTTGGCATTTATCGTAGATATTCTATCTACTTGTTACAGTTTATATTTAAATAGTGTCCCCTAAATGTCTCAGGTGTTTGGAGGATGAACTAGATTGTGAGGGTATTATATTCAACAGTGGAGTCATGAGTAGAGGGCTGAATGTCCTGTCAGAAAGTGAATTGCTGGGGTTTTGACCTGAAAGGATGTATTTTCCTCTCCGGATTCTCCATTTGCTCTCAGTCTTCTGCCTGCCATAGGCTGAGAAAGTATTTTCTACCAAGGCCCTTGCATGGTATTGTTTCATCCTTAGAGACTGCTAACCATGGACTGAAACTTCTGAAACTGTGTGCCAACAAAAACCTCTCCTCCTTTAAGCTGTGGGTATTAGGTGTTGGGTCGCAGTGATGAGGAAAGCGATAAAGACACAACCCAAATTTGTGCTTTCTCCCTCCTCAGAAGTATTGAGTAAGTGGAATCAAGTGCTTCTCTTACCCCACTGATGTTCAGCTGGTATTAAAGAAACAATCAAATCATAAACTTATTGCTGCTAGGGAATATTATATAATATTATACAGGAAATGTCTTGATGATAAAAATGAGAGCATCTCTGATGGAGAATAAATGTCCACATATTTTTTAGTTTCGCATACCTAAAACCTTGTAACGTAATATTCTAGAAACTTTCATTATGGTCTGCAGTATATTTCTCTAATTTTCAAATATGTGTACAACAGATGACTTGTTTTGGCCAGTGGGGTATCAGCAAACATGAAGAAAGCATGAAAAATATTCAGGCATTGGGCTCTGCTTGAAATTTTTCTACCATGTTATATATGCTGACCTACTAAATAATAACAGACAAGTAACTGTATCATCCATTGTTTCCACAATTACCAGTAAGTATCAAATACATGGGTGAGAACTAGCAAAGAATCAACTCAAAAATCAGGAGGATCACTACAAGTCCAAGCTGTGCAATGAGCGCCTGTAAACACACACACACACACACATACACACACACACACACACACACACACACCCCTTAAAAAGAGAATCAACTCAATTCTAAAGAGATTCAAGAATCATGAATTATGTAACGGACTTATTTTAAGGTAATGTATTTTGGGGTAGTTTGTTACATAGGTGAGTAATTAAAAAGAAATTCATGAAAAACAGCATGATTTGACAACCTGGGACCCTCTGGATCCTGAACAGACCCAGAGTGCCGGCCCGGTGAGTAAGTGAGATGACTTGGGCTGCGGGATCCTGAATAGACCCACAGTGCAGGGCCAGTGAGTGAGTGAGACAACCTGGGACCAGCGGATGCTCATTCAACCCAGGCTGCAGGCCCAGAATAGAATCTATGAAACAGGTTCAAAGTGATATACAGGAAATTAAAACCTCAATCACAAGCTGGCAAAACCGTTTGCATGAAAGTGAAAATAGACTTTCTGACCTGAAAGACACCATTGCAGCTAGTGAAAAAGTAAGAAAAGATCCCTTTAAAACAACTAGGATGCAGGAAAAA
>NW_004524617.1:2427586-2429323 GCF_000260255.1 Octodon degus | reverse complement strand
CCTTTGTCAGTGTCAGCCATGTGGATGAGTCACGGCCATTGCTTGGCCAATGTGCTCTCTGTGAAAGCCTGAGAGAATGTTTTCTCTCCATGTGACTCTCCTTAGGCACACTCTACATCATCGATAACTTTTCACTTTGGCCCCATAATCTTCTTGATCAGAAAATTTGGGACACTACCGTGTTTTATGATGTTACAGTACAAGTTCTCATATGTCCTGAGTCTTAATTGACCTTGGAAGGCTAGGGCCAAAATGTTGGCTTTTCTTGTGGCCTTCCTTTTTCTCAGATTTTGGTCTGCAAAGTTAGGTTGTTAACCCTCCAGAAGACAAGCTTATTGTTATTGCCATACAGCCTAGGCTGTTAAGCTGAACGTAACTATCTGTCTGAATATCAAACATCTTAGGCATAACATGGAACAGGTATTTTTCATCAAGTATTGATATGTTGAACTTTAAGTCACTACAGAATAGGATGAAAAACATTTAAAAATTATATTTTAAAAAATAGGCATAAAGAATTATGTACTTATGTTTACACATAAGTCCAAAAATCTAACCATATACAACCTTGAAGCATGACAGAGCCACAATATTCCTTTTCTTGTCTCTTGCCTTCATTCACCACCCCCTACTTTTGGAACAATCATCTAACCGAGAGACAGCACAGCAGCAACTGGCATGTCATGACAAGCAGCCCGTATCCTGCCTCATCCTGCCTCATTGATCCATTGGTTCCTGAGTAGTGTGTCATTGAATTTCTATGCATTTAAGGTTTTTTCTGATTTTTTTCTCATTTATTACCAGTTTCATTGCACTGTGGTCAGATAATGTGCATAGGATAATTTCTGTTTTCTTACATATTCTTAAGCATGACCTATGGACCATTATATGTTCTATATTAGAAAATGACCCATGTGCAGCTGAGAAAAATGTGTATTCAGCTGTGTTTGGGTGGAACAGAAAGTAGGACTGACTATTATAAAAAAATAATCCAATACCTGCAAGTTGATGGAAAGATGAACAGTGTGAGACTTATAGACATCAATGAGAAAGAAGGAGTCAATACAAATGACATTAAAAAATATGGATTGCTACCCCTGCTTTTTTCTTGTATATGTCCACCAAGTCCATTTCTTTCAAGCTGTGGTTTAGTTCTATTATTTCTTTGCTAAGTTTTTGTCTAGTTGACATATCTTTTGGGCATAAAGCGATGTTACGGTCTCCTGTTAAGATTGTGGTATTGGATATTAGATTTTTCATGTCCATTAAGAATTGCTTTATATAGTTGGGTGTTCCCTTGTTTTGGAAAATATTTATGAGTGTTACCTCTTCCTCTTGAAGTTCTGCCCTAACCAATATATACTGGCCTTCTTTATTTTGCTTGATCATTGTTGGTTTGCAGTTCAGACTGTGTGAGAATAGAATTGCTACCCCTGCTTTTTTCTGAGGTGCTAGGGCATGTAGTATTGTGTTCCATCCTTTGATTTCACCCAATGAATGTCTTTATGAATTAAATGTGTTTCTTGTATACAGCATATGGTTGGATTTTGTTTCCTAATCCACTGTGCCAGTCTATTTCCCTTAATTGGTGAATTGAATCCATTTACATTGATGGTTAGAATTGAGATGTATTGACTTACGGTTGACATGTTATTTACCTGTTGTCGTTTACTCCTTTTTCTCCTGTGTTTAATTGCTTGCCTTATTTAGTTGGTTGCTTCTGATCTCATTTGTGGA
>NW_004524617.1:2412096-2416595 GCF_000260255.1 Octodon degus | reverse complement strand
TTATTATTATTATTTTGTATTTGTTTAGGACAGAGTCTACAGATTCTACAGGGACTCACTACTAGATCAGATTTGTGGTGATCTGCCTGTTTACAGCCTCCCAAGTGCTGGGATTACAGGTGTGCACCAGCATGCCCAGTCCCAATTGTCATCTCAGCATTCACTAGGAGGCAGGGCCAGCACCGCAGACCTGGGGATTGAACTCCTGGCCCCTGTGTCTGCCTAAGCAGGTGCTTTAATCTGCTGGGCTATTTGGCCAGTCCTGGGCTGTATAACCTTAAAAGGATGTATTTGCAATATATATGGGAAATTGGATGGATCTTGAGACCATAATGCTAAATGAAATAAATCAAACACAGAGGGTTAAATATTGTAGGGCTTCTCTTAAATACAAAACTCAAAATTTAAAGAGCAAAATAAAGGAGGGATGGTGGGAAGCAGCAAGGTAAGTTTTTGGGGGATGGGAAGGGACCTGGGAAAAAGAGAGGGGACAGAAAGGAGAGGAAGGGAGAATAAAGAGGAAGATTTGACATGAAATGTACCAGTTTCTCAAATTGAATTAATTATGTATCACAAGCATATTAATTACAATGGTTGAGACAGTGAATTTTGTGTCACATGTTCTGTTGCAAATTTAAAGAAAGAATTCGTGGATGATGTAAAGTGTAGCCACTCCCTCAAAGGGGTAAGGAGATACAAAAGCAATCCTTCAATATTACAACAAATATCATCCTATAAATCCCAGGGCTAAGGCCCAGTGTTAAATTATCAATTTACTTTATGTCTTTGCTACTACTTTGTATCTTTCATAAAACCTTTGTGCAGTAAGCAGAATATGCCAACAGCTCTGGGTAGCTGATAGTCTGTGACTCCAATGAGATCCTCTCCTGGAGATTATAGGTCGCCTAGCTACTGTCAGTCATGAATTAATAACTGCTGTGTTTCTGGTGGTGGGGAGGGGGATGTTTTCAGTTGCTGCAGCATGCAAGTCCCAGATCACATGCCTCAAACTGAGAAAACTCTGAAGAACCATCCTAGTTCTAGGGCTCTGTCAGATTGGCTGAGACCTCAAGAGCAACAGCCCTGTGTGTCAGTCTCTCCCCACACCTAGGCCTGCCTCCATCACTTCTTACATACAAACCTACTGAGAGTATTTTGCAATAAACATGTGCACAGATTTTTGTCTCAAAATCTGTTTGGACGTGTCTAATTTAAGACATTGTCTCTTTGATTTATGTATATAGGTTTTGTTAATATATACAAGCAACCTGGTTCCTCAAACTCTTTAATCCTAGAATAAAATTATTTAAAATGAATTGTTTGTTGTTACAACATATAGTATAACTTAATATTCAGCTGACTAATCTGGAAAGTTTCAAAAACCATTCAAAGAATTGGCAGAGTATTTACTATTTTAAGTGTTACAAAGTAGCTTGATATTCCTTAGTTATATTTAAGTTGCAATTCATTATCTGAGTTGTTCTTTCTTTTTTTTCTGCTCATGTACTAATAGTAGTTCACACTATTTTTAAAAATAATGTTATTGAGAAATAAATAGCAATGAGACAGTTTCAAAACTGATTACTAGCACAGTTTCAATAATTAATACATTGCATATTGTTTTTTTGCATATTGTTGTCTTAGTGGTTATTCATTGTACAAGATGCAGACCTGATATCCTATCCACAAATACTACTATAACAAACCTCTCTATTCATTGAATTAAGAGAATGGAGCTATATATCTATCCTAACTATTTTGAATATACAGATGCAAAAGGGTCATTCATTTTTATCCCACTTTTTTGGTTAGCTGTGTCACCAGCTAACCAGAGAAGGGCATTCTATTGTTATTTAAATATTGTAGGTGCCTCAATTCAGCAGAATCTCCCAATAGAGTCCAGTAGTCCATAATACTGTTTTCTGTAAGACTGGCAATGTCAGAAGTTGTTGACTTGAGACTTTTACAGTTCAGCATATTAATATGCTTTTACTTTTTATACTTTGTTTTATACTTTTCTGCTGGATGGTTAAGACCAAGATAAAGCAAGAAATGTAATTATATGACAAGAAATGTAAATTCTGTGTCTTATAAGGTCAGTCAAATCCCCTCAGGATGTATGGGGCCACAGAGGAAAGTGATTGATGATGTAGAGTGTGCCTAAGGAGAGCCAACTGAGTTCTTTCTTAAGTGAACTCTAAACCTATGCTCTAAAACACCAACAAGTTTGACAAACCCAAACACTAAAGTCTTGAACTCTGTCTCCATAATAGCACTGGAAATGTCAACACTATATCGTTTTGGTTTGAAGTGACTATTAGGCTAAGTTTGGCTTTTGAAGTTCTGGGTCAGTATGGGTATAGGCACTACCTGAAGAAGTGAAACTAGCTAAATCAAAATCAGTTTATGTTTTTGTTTAACTTGTAGAATACCAAGCCCATGAGCTCAATAAGTATCAACTATACAACAAAAAATGAAAGGTAGAAAACAAGACAATTAAAATTCTTGTACAAGCAAATAAGTAAATAAGAGTATGATATTTAAGGTATCACCACCAAACCAGCTCAAATTCCTTATTGAAAATAGAAGTAATCATAAATAAATATATATTGTTTGAAAATTATAAATCATGGTATAAAAATGGCAATGTTTCCAGGAGCTATAGCAGACAATTTTAATGCTCATGCTTCTTATTGCTTCAGATTTGAATCTTGCTGTATTAATCGTTTTGATGAATGGATCTAAAATTAAGTGTAAATAGAGCCTGGGAAAGCTGTGAGTCTACAGTTCATAGTTTCTGAAATAAGAAATAGCCTACTTTGTTTATTCAAAACAGATCTGTGAAGCTGTACTCTTGTGCAGTTGGTTCATTCTCAACTTATTTTTCCTGATTAAGAAGGGGAAATTACATCAGATTTGGGCTCATAGTAATTCCCTTTTTTAAAAAAAAATGGTAAGGCATATCTAAGCCCTACATAGTCTGGTACTTTTTCCATGATGGCATTGTTTTACATGAAAGTTATATATGGTTTCAAGCATTCAAAATTCATTAGGATGCGTTTGATCTAACATAGGATTTTTCTGAAAAATGTTTTATGTTCAGAGTTATACATGAGAGAAATCAGTTTTCTGCTACTGTTAGATATGATGTTCTATGTAAATGTTAGATCTATTTGGCCTTAAAGTGTACAATGAGCTCAATATTTCCTTATTGATTTTTTTTCCATTGTTGGACGTGTGGCACTGATTTTCTATATTATGGTTATACGGTACTCTATCTCTCCAGTTCTCTTCGTATTTGTCTTATATATTTAGATACACCAATGTTAGGGGAATGTACACTGGTATATACTATTGACTTTTGCTTTATGATTACCATGATGTTTATAAAAATTCTTACAAAATGCTAAGTTGTTAACTTTAATTACATATGCAAACTCTACCCTTTACTCTCAACACTCTATATTTACATTTTTAATGTCACAATTTACATCTTTTTATAGTTTTTATCCTTTAGCCCATTATTTTAGCTAATTGTTTCTATTAAGAATTAAAAATATTTTTCATTCATGTTGCATGAAAATAATTTTTTGAAAAAAATTAATTAATCTTTAAGATTCAGATAATCTAAGTTATACTTAATTACACCCTGTAATATAAAAAACACATTACTTTTTCTTTTTTTCCATCTTTCTTTTTTTGCCATAAGTTTATTGATAAACAAGTAGCAATGAGACAGTTTCAAATCAAATCGGTAGGACAGTTTCAATAACTAACACTGCATACATTCCTCTTAGTGGTTAATTGCTGTACAAGATGCGGACTTGATATCCTAGTTACAAACACCATTAGAACAAATCATTCTATTCATTAACAGAGTGTAACTATATATCTATCCCAACCACTTTGATTACACAGATACACAATGGACATTCATCTGTATACCCTTTTTTTGTTAAGATCCGATATTTGAATATTATAGGCATATAAACTCAGCAAAATATTCTAAAAGAGTCCAGTATCCCATAACAGTATTGGGTCTTCTGATTAACTGGCAAGGTCAGAAATTGTTGACCTGAGTCCCCCACAGCTCAACATAACAGCATGGCATTATTTCTTATATTTCCTTTTTATACTTTTCTGCTGGATGGCCAAAACCAAGGTAAAGCAGTAGCTTTTGGGTCTGATAAGGTCAGTGAAATGCCCTCAGGATTTATCCTGAGATCTTGTACCTCAGATTGTAGAACCTTTGTCAGTGTCAGCCATGTAGATAAGTCACAGTCATTGTTTGGCCAATGTGCTCTCTGTGAAAGCCTGAGAGAATGTTTTCCCTCCATATGACTCTCCTTAGTCACACTTTACATCATCGATCACTTTCCTCTTTGGCCCCATAATCTCCTTGATAGAAAATTTGGGACACTACTGAGTTACATGACGTTACAGTACAAGTTCTCATATGTCCTGAGTCTTAATTGATCTTAGAAGGCTAGGGCCAAAAT
>NW_004524617.1:2391419-2404781 GCF_000260255.1 Octodon degus | reverse complement strand
TGCTGCACCTGGGATGGGACCCGGAGTTGGTCCCACCGGCGCAGGGTTGCCGGAAGCTCTCCCACACACTCACCGGACCTGGGCTAGGAATGGGTCTGGTAGTTCCCGGAACGTGGCCAAAATTCTTACTCGGTGGGCAGAATCCACATTACTTTTTCATTAAAATTGAGTCCATAAAATTAACATTTCCTTTATTGTAAGATACTTAAAACTTTATCTCTTACTGTTAAAATTATAATCTTCTTTAATCCATTATTTTAAAATAGATAAATGGAAGGAAACTTTTCATTGAATTATGTTATAGAATTATTGCATGAAACTAAGCCACATGAAAGAAGTCAAATATTCTTAACTGATATATTAATTTCTATCTAGTCATTATAAAATTAGAGTAAACAGAAAGAAAATGAACCATGTATCTTTGAGAAATTGACACACTGTATATTGATAAATCTATATATGTAGCTTTAAATTGGTAAAATTCTTCAGTTTTACCCAATACTTTACTGAAAACAATGAAAAAGTCACCAAAGCTGTTTTTCCTATTTTTACCTTACCTAAAAGGCATGATCACATTCTACTTCAATAGCTATTCTTAAGAATTGATAATTTATATGGCTTAACAATAAACTATACTTCTATGGACTGTAAGAACTAGAATACAAAAAGCTAAGCAGAAAGTCCCTTTATCAAAAAGAAATTATTATCAATTTGTTCACTGAGGCCTGTTGTTCCCCTTCAATTTGATATAAATATGAACATAATGCAGGGGCTGAAGTATTCAGACACTCTATTGCTGAAATGGATAATCTCTCCCTACTGAAAGTAGGCATTTCTGGTTACTATAATTTGGTGACTTGAGTAGAAAAAGTGGTAGAAAGTTCCATATATTAATAGATGGGTTGCCAGAGTAGCATAACGGGAAGATCGTGAAACTTTTAAGAGTTGGGGCCCCGTAGGTTGTCTTTAAGTCACTGGAGGTACATACCTTTGAAGTGGGCAGTTCATCCTCAGATCCTTTCCTCTTTTCTTTTAGTTCAATGGCTCATGAGGTGAGAAATCTCTAACCATCATGTGCTACCTCATCACACAAAAAAAGCCACAGAACCAACTGACCATGAACTGGACCCTCCAAAACAGTGAGACAAAACAAGTCTTTTCTCCTTATAAATTGATTATCTCAGGAATTTCATTTTAATGATGCAATGCTTACACATAGGCTAATGATAAAATAAATAATTAAATTATTCTATAAAATTTAAGCAACTGGGGCCGGGGAAATGGCTCATTGGAATGAGCGCTTCCCTGGCAAGCTCAAGGGCCTGAGTTCAATCACCGGTTCCACCAAAAATAAATAAACAAATAAATAAATGAGTAAATAAATAGAGCAACTTAGTTTTCAATGCCCACATGAGAATATGTTGATCACTTGCAAAGATCTTTAACATACAATGATACATCAAAAACCATAGATGTCAAATCTTATTGCATTTTTAAAAGTCTCATTTAGAGCTCTAACATTTAACAGTTAAGGAAATCAAGGACTAAAATGTTTAGTAGTTTTCCCAAGACAGAAAGCAAGATAACAAATGAGGGCTATATTCTAGGTCTATAGATTGTAAATTTGTTTACTTACTTATTTTTGCAGTACTGGGGATTGAACATGGGATCTTGCTCTTGCCAGGCAGGTGCTTATGCCACTGAGCTATCTCTCTGGCCCTATCTAAATTTAGTGATCTTTTAATTTGCTGGTGGTTTGCCATATTTCACACATGTTTCTGTAATGTCTAATGTTTCTTTACATAAAAATGGCATACACAGATTGATAAAAATAAAGGCAATATCATGTAGTGTAACATGCTAATAGTTTTACATTTTATTTATTTATTTATTTTATTTGCAGTGATGCGTTGGAACCCATGCCTTCACATTGAGTTACGTTGATTTACATACCCAGCTCTTTTTTTTAATTACATTTTGTTATTTATTTATATTTATTTTCTGGATGACAGAGTATTATCAAGTTGCCCAAGTTGGGCTTTAACCTGAAATCTACCTGCCTTGGTCTCCCAGAATGCCAAGATTACAATTATGTGCCACCAAATGTGGATGCAGTATTACATTTTATTAATTGATTTATAAAATCCACTATTTGTTTGTAACTCTTAATTTATTTGTTCTACCAACAACACTTCAAGTGCTGATGGATTCAAGAACCATTTTCTACAATTCTGAGAAATCTCTTCTACCTGTGGGTATACATTAACTATTTCCAGAGTGTCAGTATTTGTTCCTATGACAATACTCTCATACATATAATCAGAAATCACATTCTTTATTCAGTTTTGCCGAACAATGTTATCTGAATGACTTAAAGATGAACTCTGTCATAGATAGTATGAAAATCTGAATTTTATGAATGGGTAATTCATAAAATATATTAGAACAGATTTCAGATTGTGTGTATCACAGCCTCTCACTTTCACCTGATATTCTTTTCTGATTGAGAGAATGCAGAGTCAGAGCTCAGTATGCTTTCTTGTGGCTATTCTACCTCATTCATTCTTATGTATCTATAGCTCAATGCATTAGTGCTTCCACTAGAGTATATGAATCTCACTATCATATGTGATAAGGTTGAGCAATGCAAGACAATAACCAAATGCCTGAATTTGCATTCTTTCTACTTACAGAAATTTAATTCAATTTTTACCCCAAATAATAGACATTGTCTCAGACTAGCCAATGTTCATTCAAATCTAAAAATGCCTTTGTCATTAAAAACATAAAATTTTCCAAGATGTTTCTCAAATGTAAGTATCTTCTTTTGCCTTTTGTAATCATTCGTATCTTTTGTCAGACTGTTACTTTCACTTTTCCAAAGCTTTTGTTGACAATTTCAGTTAGCCTTGATATTCTTCACTAAAGACCCATACGTTGATTACAGTGACATGTAGAGTCTTCTGTATTGGATTACTTAACATTTTTGACACTCAGTTCAACTTATTTATTTATTTTTTTTAGCTTTAGGATGTACATATTTATTGGAGTTAACAATCTCAGTTTACTTAAAAACATCACAAGCTAAATCCTCAGAGCACATTCTGCAAAATTCACATTTCACACCTATGAATGATGTCTGTGCTTTTGTTTCTACTGGAAAATTTTTCCAGAGGTCATTATATGAAGGGTTGTCATATAGGTACTCTAGAACCCTGGAAAGTTCCAAAACTGAATTGAAATTTCCAAAGATCTGCTTGAAGCTCATAAAAATTATAAACAGATTTTCACAGTTTAGGTCATAAATAATATATGCATATTGTATAGGTAAGTATAAATATTATATATGCGCAGCGATCTACTATATAAATTTTACTTTCATGAGATCTTGTCTCCATATTGGTAAAATTCAGCAGCAAAATATTTTGGGTTTTAATTTCCCTTGCCACTGTTATTTTCTTCAAATAATGGAACTTATCAAAAAAAGGGGATACAGATGAATGTCCATTTTGTATCTGTATATTCAAAATGGTTGGGATAGATATATAGTTACATTCTCTTAATGAATAGAGGGATTTGTTCTAATGGTGTTTGTAAATAGGGTATCAAGTGCGCATCTTGTATAGCAATTAACCACTAGGAAGAATGTATGTAATGTGTTAATTATTGAATCTGTCCTACCAATTTGGTTTGAAACTGTCTCATTGCCATTTGTTTCTCAATAAAATTATGGAAAAATAAAAAAAATTTAAAAAAGAAATTGTAATGATCTTAATTAGCTTAGGTCATTCAACGTTGAACAACATATAAAGAATTTTATTTGGGGCTGGGGAGATGGCTCAGTGGAATAAGCACTTCCAGGGCAAGCAGAAGGGCCTGAATTCAATCCCTGGTTCCACCGAAAAAAAAAAAAAAAGAATTTTATTTATGTTTGGTACTAGGAATTGAACTGAGGACCTTGTACTTGCCAGGCAGGTGCTTATGCCACTGAACTCTCTCCCCAGCTCAGATCAACTTTTGTGTCAGGATACTAGAAAGATACTTTTGAAAATGTCCATTAATTTAATGTTTTCTATGCATTTTATATCATGATGTCAAATATACCCAGCTTGTTGCAAATAATAGTAGTAGCTACATCATCAACAATAATTACATCTCATGACACAGTGCGTAGTTTTAGATTATTTTATATTGACCCAATTATAAAATTTTTGAGTTGGAAGGAAATTTGGGAAATTCTAGTGCTGAACTTTAAAACACTACCTCTGAGCCATGTAAATCTTTGACTCTAAAGCTTTGCATGTAACTCAATAGATCCTTGGCTTCATCAATAGATATTTCCAAGAGTGTTTCAAAATCAAAAAGGCAACTGGTGTGATCAGCTAGGCTTACTTAGGAGTCAAGGTATTTCCCACTGTCCAGTAGTTTCCCAGTACATCAAATTAGTGCTAGAAACTTTAAATATTATAACCACTCATCCACCCAACAGGGTAAATGTTATTAAACCCATGGGAAATCATTATATGCCATGTTCCTTAACAAATCAATTTTCTAATACTTTACAGGAGGCATTTAGCTCAGGTAATTTCTTTCTTAAATTATGAAAAAAGTCAACAACACATTTAAAAAAAGATTTTTAGTTTACTAAAGGAATTCTTATTTGCACTAAAGGAATTTTTTAGAACATGAAAGGAGTTTTCAAGATGTGTCTACCATTAAAAATCAACAGAGATTGTATTTTTACTTGATATGCTTTTCCAAGAAGAAATAATAGGTTTATCGCCCATTTTCTCTCAAATATTCTTCAAAACTACAAGTTAAACAGGATAGCTTTATTTTTGGAACACGGTTTTGTCCACTGTCTTTGGCTCCAAGGTAGAACTGTATGGCAGAGGGGCAGGGCAAAGGACAGCTGCTCACTTCATAGTGAAAAGAAAGCAGAGACAGTGTGAAGGTAGGAGAAGAGAGGGGAATACTGGATACTCTTTCAGGCCACACCAGCAGACCTAGTCTGTTCCGATGAGGCTCAACTCCCTAGCAGCAAGCCGCCGTTCTAACATCCCTGTAATCCAATCATCATCCAAAGGTTCCACGTAGGATCACTTGAGGCTAGACATAAGCCCTCATATTCATGAATGAGCAGGATTTTCTATTGTGACTTTGAGTTTAGTCTATCATGATTGTTTTCATTCAATACTATCAGTTTACCAACTTGGTGAAGTCTATGCTTATGTGGTAAGAAGCGCATACAGATAAAATCAATAATATATATTTCTTTTATTTGTAAGGCCTTTTAATGAATGCTATTTTTATTTTCATTAAACTTTAAGAATGTTTAGTGACAAAAGAAAGCTAAAGTCTAGGTAAATTAGCACTTTTTCTTGCATGCATTACACAGGAAATATTAAAAAGTTTACTCTTTCAGATTAAATATTATTCTCCCACAGGGACTGATACTTTATTGTCTTGTTTTGTTTTGAAATTTTGTATTGTTTCTAACAACATGTATTTTTGTTTTTAATTTTTAAAAATCATTAATTAATTAATTTGGTACAAGGTCTCACTATGCAGCTTAGACTTATAGTGATCCTCCTGTCTCAGCCTCCCCAGTGCGTGTGCCTCTACTCCCAGTTTTGGTGGCCAGCACGGCATGTAGTACCAGGGATCGAGTCCGGCTCTTTGTACTTGTCAGGTAGGCACTTAGACTGCCAAGCTATCTCCCCAGCCTCTCTAACACCTTATCTATTATTTTTGTATTCTCTTTAAAATAAAAAGGAAGCTGGAGAAAATGACAGCAAAATGTTGCTCAAATCATAACACCCTAAAACATTAACTAGTATTAGGAAACCCCCATTTTATGCAGTTAAGAATATTTTCGTTATAAAGACATGGATGCATCAATGCATAGCAGAAGACATACCTTATGTTATATTGGAGATTTAATTTTTTATTAGTACATGTTTACAGTACAAAATGTTTACATTCCTTGTGGGGAATTGGTACAAGTAATAATATACCATAAGTCCATTTTTTAATCCTTTTCCTTCCCTCCCTAGCCTCTCTATCATCTCTTGATCTTTTGTTATATATGTCCACAACAGATAATGTTTACATTATTTTTTTGTGGAATTGTTTATTTTTAATAAATATATTCTACATAATAAAGAAGATTAAATGTTCAATAATAACTGGGTGCAATGTGTACCAGTCTATTCCAATGAGGCTGGAAATGCATGCTTGCAATCATAGCTACTCAGGAGGCTGAGGCAGGAGGATCACAAGCGTGAGACTAGCCTGTGTGACTGAGAACCTGTCTCAAGGGAGATAGTTGAGGATGCCCTGGGTTTAAGCTCCAAGAGAGATGCTGAGGAAGTTACATAAGTATACCTTACACATACATTTTGCTCATAATTTTTTGAAAGAAAAATATTCTAGTACTCTAGTGAGACCATAACAGAGTTGGACTAGTTTAGACTAAAACTAAGAAAATGGAAATGAGTTACAATTTATTGAAGGTTAGAGTATAGATCTGAAATCTTGGCCATCATTAATGAAGCTCATTGTACTTGGAGTTTCTCCTCTATTCGTATCCTTTCTGGAAGATAAACTACCTTAAAATTCCACACACAATAGTGACATACTATTGTGTCAGAGTTGCAATGAAACATTCCTGGGGCTGTAATCAGGATGATTGAGAGGACCACTCAATGCTGAAAAGTGCTGTGACCAGGGAATGGCTTGACTGTTCACCAGTGTAAGAAATAACCTCATATCAACATTAAGCAGCAGCTGAAGAATCTTTTAATAGTTTGGGCACTTTTTTTTCTAAATCCTCCAGTTATGCTTCACTGATTAAATTATTAAGAACCTCTGATTTAGCAGTTTCATATTTTAGATGGTAGTGAAGATGTTTTGAAATCATTTTCATTATTCATGGTTTCTTGTTTTTCAAAATTAAACTTATAGGATGCTGAGATAATCCCTTTTTATTAGGCCTGCAGAAATTGAGAATATACCAAAAAGCAAAATAGAAGCATGAAAGTATCATTTTCTTTGACAATATCATATTATGATGGCTTAGCTTTTTTTCCCCTTAGCTGAGCTATATACATTCCAAATAAAGTTGTTAAGGCAAAATTTTTTTTAGAGAAAAGGCTACAGGGGCCTACTAACCTCCAGATCTAGTCCACTATATAATTGACTCAACATTCAAAGGAAGGTAAGACCACATTTAAGTTCCCCAATGTGAATGATTAATTTTTATACTGTTAACTACTATGAAAATATTTTTCATTGTTTTCTAGCATATTTATAGCTTGCACATTAGATTATCTTTTTGTAGTCTGACTGAACAAATATCAACTGAATATCTTTGGGTCCAACATCACACTAAAGGGGTGAATATTGTTAGTGACTTAAACACCATTCATTCATTCATTCATTCATTCATTTATTCTTAGGTATCTCTATATCCAGCCTGCAATTTGACTTCCTAAGATAATCTCAATTCTCTTCAAGTTTCTGTGGAGTCTATTCCTAGTTGAGATTGATTTCAATTGATCTGAAGCTTACATTCTAAGCTCATTAAAATAATCTCTTTTTTTAATTCTGGTTCAGGAATCTCAGTCAACCAGCTTACAGCTATAGTCTTAATCAGTAGTGGTGCCATAATACTAACATATACCATTAACAGATGCAATGAACATAGTGTACATTGTCTTAGTCTATTTTGTGTTGCTATAATAGGACATGTCGCTTGGGCACTTAATAAAGAACTGAGGCTTATTTGGCTCAGTCTTCAAGGTCCAAAAGCTTGGCTCCAGCAGGGCTTCTGGTGAAGGCCTCATGCAAGATAGTGTCACATGGTATGGACACTCACGACTAAGGGTTATATGGCAGGAGAGGAAGCAGGAGTTGGGGGATGGGAGCAGGCTTGCTCTTATAGAACAATCTGCTCTAAACGGAGCTAACTCATTTCTGCTGGACCTAATCTCTGTGCATGCATCATTAATCCTTTCAGAGTGGCAGCCATGACCTAATCACCTTCCACTAAGCCCCATCTTTTAAAAGTCACACCATCTCCCTGTATCATCACACTGAAGATCCAATTTATAGCACATAAACCTTTGGTGCATGAACCATACCCAAACTATGGCATATATCACTAGCCCATTAGCAGATAAACAACCAAGATTGGCTTGATTGGCATGGAGGAAAAAATCTTTAACCCTGAGGTCAGAGCTTATTTCTCTTTCTCTCTCTCTCTCTCTCTCTCTCTCTCTCTCTCTCTCTCTCTCTCTCTCCCAGTAACAAGAACTTATCTTAGCCTATTTGCTGCCAGAAGTACCTTAAACATAAGCGGAAACTAGTGAAAAGTTGACATAGCTGGAAAAACTGGAACAAAGAAAATGATAGTCAAAGAGAGCCCGAGTTCTGTGAGTGTTTTCTTGAAGGCTGATTTCAGCACTTAACTTCCAGTCAGCTGAGTTTAATGTACCTGTTGGTTAAAGGCACTTGTATGTGCATTCTTCCTTGCATCTCAATGCATCTATAACTATTCAACACGCCACTAGGGTTATGAAAATAAATAAGGATCCATTCTTGCACTTAATAATTTTCTGTGAAAATAAAAGTTGTCAGTAAAATTTTGGCATTCTTGATGAAATACAAGTAAGTGGCAAGATGAAGTATCTAAAGAGAAGAACTTTTGCATTCCTGGGATCTCAGGCAGGAAGGACAGTATTCATACAAGTAATATTTTGAAGTGAAGATATTAAGAATGAATTTTCCAAAGAATCACTGTTGAGAAATTTATTTGTAGTAGAGTTAATAATACATTTTAAGACAGAAAAGTAGCAGTTGTTGGGTGGAGACTATAAATGACTTACTATTTGATTTATTAAGAGAGAGGTGGGGGCTAGTGGCACAAATCTATAATACCAGCACTGGCAAGTTGAGGCAGGAGGATCCAACTTCAAGCCAAGCCTGGGCAACTTAGTGAGTTAGTGAGAGCCTGTCTCAGAAACAAAAAGTTAAAAAGGGGAAAAAAGGGGTTGGAGATGCAGCTCAGTGTGAAGATCCTGGGTTTAATCCATAGTCTAAAAACAAACATACAAAATAACACAAAAGGTGTAGGTAACCAACCTAGACTCTTTAGTGGATAACAAATTCTTAAAGATTTTTGTGTGACAACACAATGGAATTAGCTTTTATCCTAGAGAAGAAAGGTAACTATTATAAGCCTTTACTAATATAATTTGGCATGTTAAAAATGTGTAGTGTATGAGGATTTGCAGTGTGTGAGGTTAGCCCAAAGAGACAGGAAAATCAATCAAGAGGCCTGATGAAAGATAATATCTAAATAAATGACAGAAACAAAACAGCTGAATGAAAGAGAAGCAATTCGAGGCTGGGTACAAGGGTCCATGCTTATAATCCTAACTACAGTATTCAGGAGGCTGAGATAGGAAGATTATGAGTTCAAGGCCAGCTGGGGCAACTAAGTGAGACCCTTTATCAAAATAAAATAAATTTTAAAAACATGTCTGAGGACGTAGCACTCTTACCCACCACAAGCAAGGCTTTGGGTCCGGTCCTCAAAGAAAATACAGATAAGTAAAAAAGGAATAAAAGATACTCCATGGTCTCTCGGCATTTGGCTTATAAGATTGATAGGAAGGTAACAGATTGTAGGACTTAATATAAATGTGCCAGAATGCCTTTTTGATTTTTAACTTATAATTTATTAGGTAGTGTTATTCATCAAAATACAAAATATAGTCAGAGGAACAGATTTAAAAAAGATAATGATGATATCAGTTTGGGATATTTTGAGTTAGAAATATTTGCGGAACATTATTGAAGCAGTTGTTTGGCAGGTGAAAGTTTGAACATGAAATTGAAGAAAGACATCTCATCTAGAAATAATCCCTGGCATAGTTTTGTTTGTCTTTATCTTAGATTTTCTAATTCAATGAAATTGGTGTAGAAATTATCTGAGCTAAGATGGCAAATTTCTGGTTTTCCATTTCTATCACATGCAATAAAAAGGGAAGACTACTTGACAGTAAACACAACATGTATAGGGACGAACTGACCTGGGTGCTGCTCATAGCGATACTATTGGCATTGGATGATTGAGGAGAGAGGTCAACTAATTGTGAATAGCAGTAAATGACGAAAAACATCACTGAAAATAGACAAAGTGAAACAAAACAAAACTAGAGAACCTGCAACCTCAGAAACTAAGGCAAAAGAGGTAAAGGATAAGAATGGAAAAGGGAGCAAGATTACAGACAAAGCAAACAAAGGGCATAATAATTAGTGAGAATTTTCCTAGCAGGTTAACACAAATTGTATTTTTTATTAATACTCAAGATCCGATGCAACTTCAAAAGCCATTGAATTAGAACAACAATGCTAGGTAAAAACATTCATAAAGTAGAATTAACTGAGCAAATATATTCATAACACAAAACTCCAGAAACAAACTGTAAGGTAAAGAAGATAGTATAGATACTTTTGAATATCAGTGGATTTCTTAAGAATACATATGACTGTAAAATAAATGCTGGTAGACGTATATATTAAAGGATTTGAGGTGGTGGATTTTTTCTGACATACTGAACAACGAAGTAAGAAATGGACTAAGAACAAATCAAAGGAGACAAGGGACATGTTTCAGTGAGATACAAAGAACTTAAAAGACTGCTGTGGGAAGAATGGAAAGTAACCAATTTGTTTCAAGGAAACAACAGCTATTCAGTGCAGAGAGCTGAAGACAGGGACAATGTGGCAACTTCCAAAAACTTTAAAAGGAACTTTTGTGCTACTGCAATATTTATGATTCTCAGACATTTTTCTCTTAGAGTGGAAATATTGAGGATAACATATTGGAAATGTATTTCATGAATTCAAAGTATAAAATGCTTAAATTTAGGTTTAATGATAAAAGATACTTCAAAACTGTCTACCCCTTCAAGGGATTCTATTACTTCAAAACTTTCTACCTCTTTAAGGAATTCTATCACATTGTCAATATACAAATTATGGGAAGGCCAATTTTTTATGATCAGTTCAGATACTATGGGTTTTGTCTTCTTTGTGAGCATAAACTTGCTCAGTGGATTTTAGAAGAAAATGAAATGTATCTTTATTTTCTTTTAAAAAATACTTTGCAGTGCTTGTTATGGAATTCATGGCATCATGTTTATTAGCAAGTGAACACGGGTCTGAAGCCCACAGATTTGTCATTCGAAATACTGACATCTAAAATCAGTGTAAAGTGGTGTCAGTCTTGTCTTGAGTATAATTTGTAATAGAGAGAAAGTTGAGGAGCTGGAGTAAGGAAAAGAGATGAGAAAACAGGTAGACACATAGGCAGGAAAGACAATGAAATGTTGGCAAAATGACAAAAATTGCATGTAGAATTAACTAAAAATGAAATAAAAACAAACAAGCAAATGAGGTAATGATGCCCATTATAAGTATTCATACCTGGACTAAGAATCAGTGACCACACACTCTCTTGGAGGCTCACTGGTGTCAGATTCTATTTTTTTTAATTTTATTGAGAAACAAATAGCAATGAGACAGTTTCAAAACAGGTTAGGAGGACAGTTACAATAATTAATACATTGCATATTGTTGCCTTCTTAGTGTTTATCCATAGTACAAGATGTAAACAGGATTTCCTGTCCAAACACTATTAGTACAAATCTTTCTTCTCATTGAATTAAGAGAAATTAGCTATATATCTAGCCTAAATATTTTGTATATACAGATACAAAAAGGTCCTTCATTTGTATCCCCTTTTCTGTTTAGTTTTGACAGAGATGGGTATTCCCTTGCCATTTATATATTGTAGGTCTATGAATTCAGCAAAATATTCCAATATAGTCCAGCAGTCCACAATAGTACCGGGTTATCCACAGGACTGGCAATGTCAGAAGTTGTCGACTTGGGCTGGTGAGATGGCTCAGTGGTCTAAAGCACCTACTTAGAACAAGCTTAGCAAAGCACAGGGACCACGGTTCAATCCCCCAGCACCACATGCCAGCCAGCCCCGCCCCCTGGTGGGCTGAGCTGGCCACACACACACACACGCACACACACACAC
Organism: Octodon degus; assembly: GCF_000260255.1. Lineage (NCBI taxonomy): Eukaryota > Metazoa > Chordata > Mammalia > Rodentia > Octodontidae > Octodon > Octodon degus. Next base: position 2,392,663 of record NW_004524617.1, on the reverse strand, counting down.
ACACACACACACAAATAAATAAAATTAAAAAAAAAGTTGTCGACTTGAGCCTTTTACAGCTCAGCATATTAATATGGCTTTACTTTTTATACCTCGTTTTTATACATTTCTGATGGATGGTTAAGGGTGTCAGATTCTAGACACCAGGAATACGATACTAAACGGCATGGCTGGTGGCCTCACATAATTTGCACTGTCATACAGAAAAATGAGAAAACAAATACATGGTTAACATCATTTGAGAAAATGGTAATGGTAATAAAGGAAAATGGAACTAGGTTAAAAGAGTATTGTAAGTTGGGATAATGTCTATTAAAACTTAGCACTTTACACATTATGAGGATTTGGACAAGACTTTTAACCCCTCTTAAGTTTCTTAGCTCCTCTAGCTAGCTACATCTTGGGAATAAAGAGCAATGCATTCCATCTTTATCTGTACTTGTCTTCTATTGCCAGCACTACTCATTCTCTTCTTCTCTTGTCTAATGCCCTCTGATACTCACTGTTGCTTCTAGCTCAATATCCCTGGATCTTGGAATCCCTTTTTGTACAGAGACTTGACTGCAATTATCTTGTGTAATTTTTAGGATCTCTGTACTGAATAATACTCATGCTTCTAATTCTGACCTGCTCATTTATTCCCAGGTAGTGCGATTCAAAGTTAAGCAAAAGGAGATGTTGGGCAACATGTATTAACTTCATTATGAGTAAACTCTAGAAGTTTATAATGCATGATGTGGTGACTACAATTAATAGCACTGTTTCATAGACCTAATCCTTGCCAAGAGAGTAGATAGTAAAGTGTTCATATCCCCTTATATATACAATGCCAAATATTTCTTGTGATAAATGTAATTCCTTTGATTGTGGTCTTCATTTCACAATGCATAAAATATAAAATCATCAGATTTTATATCTTGAATATATCTAAGTTTTGGGATTTATACTCCAATAAAGCTACAGGGGAAAAAGGAGTCAGTGAGTGTTTGAAACAATCACATATTCAAATAGAGGCAGCAGAGTGAATTTGAATGCTTTCCAAAATGTATATGCCTTTGGGTACGTACTCAGGCAGAGAAGTATGAGTGATGCTATTGACACCAACTTTCTTTTGAAGGTCAGGAATGTCTTTCCTGAGCATGCTATTTGAGCTGAGGCTTAAAAAGAAGCATCAGGTGCGGAAACAAGAGTAGAGTGTCCCTTGGTCTTAACCATCCAGTAGAAAAGTATGAAGATGAAATATA
>NW_004524617.1:2388881-2390343 GCF_000260255.1 Octodon degus | reverse complement strand
TCTTGTATACAGCATATTGTTGGATTTTGTTTCCTAATCCACTGTGCCAGTCTATTTCTCTTAATTGGTGAATTGATTCCATTTACATTGATGGCTAGGATTGAGATGTATTGACTTATGTTTGTCATGTTATTTACCTGTTGTCGTTTACTCCTTTTTCTCCTGTGTTTAATTGCTTACCCTATTTAGTTGGTTGCTTCTGATCTCATTCTTGCAGTTCTGATTGTTTTTGTCCCTGTCTAGAACATCTTTCAGTAGCCTGTGTAAGATTGGCTTTGTCATCGCAAAATTCTTTAGCTGTTCTTTGTCATGGAAGTATGTCACTTCTCCATCAAACTTGAAAGAGTGTTTTGCAGGTTATAGTAGTGTGGGCTGGAATTTGTTTTCATAGAGAACCTGAAGTACTCTGCTTCATGCTCTTCTTGCCTGCATGGTTTGTGAAGAGAAGTTGGCCTTAATTCTGATGGGTTTTTCTTTGAATGTGATCTGCTTCTTTTCTCTAGCGGCTTTCAGTAAGTTATACTTGGGCTGAATTTCTGGGATCTTGACTATTATATGTCTCGGTGTGTTTTTCAGTGGATTGAGGTTACTGGGCATTCTGTATGCTTCGGTTCCCTGAATGTCAGATTGTTTCCTCATATTTGGGAAGTTTTCTGCTATTACTTCTGTCCATATTTTTTTTACTGTCAGTTGTATTGTCTCCTTTTTTCTCATTGATGCTTATTAGTCTCACATTGTTCATCTTTGCATCATCTTGCGGGTGATGGATTATTCTTTCATGCATCCTTGTTATTTTTAAGAGATCATTTCTTACTTTTTCACTAGCTGCAGCAGCATCTTCAAGATCTGAATCTCTGTCTTCACGAATTCACTGAAACAGTTTTTGCAAGCTTGTGATTGAGATTTTAATTTCCTCTATATCTCTTTGACTCTGCTTCATGCGATCTATTTCTTTCCTGCATTGCTCATTCAAGGAATCCGTCATTTTTCTAATCTCCTCTATTTTTTTTATCAATATCTTCTTTAGAAGCAGTTATAAATTCTTTTACTGCAGTGCTTCTTCAGATTGTGTTTCCTCCCTATGCTTCTGTAGTTGCTTCCTTACTTCAGATGCTGTGAGTTCTGAGCGTTCTTTTTTTATTTCAGAACAGAATTATGCTCTGGTTCCCTCTATATCTTTCTGCTGTTGCATATTTACTATCGACACTATTAACTCATGCATTTGAGCTGAGCCAGTGTCCTCCGCACTTGTTCTGGGTGGGCACTGGGTTTCCTCCATTTGTTTCTGCATTTGATTCTTTACTGCAGATATTATTAATTCAGGGATTTCTTTTTTTATTTGCAATCTGAGGTCCTCTATAACTTTCTGCAGCTGTTTCTTTATTTCAGAAGCCATTAATTCATTGCTTTTAGCTGTGTGATTCCCAATTTGTTCTGTGTTAGTGTCCTCTGCACTTGTTAC
>NW_004524617.1:2380745-2388781 GCF_000260255.1 Octodon degus | reverse complement strand
TGTACAGCAATTAACCACTAAGAAGAATATATGCAGTGTATTATTTGTTGAAACTGTACTTTCGATTTGATTTGAAACTGTCACATTGCTATATGTTTATCAATAAAACTTTGAAAAGAAAAAAAAAAGAGTAGAGTGTCACAATCAAAAGGACTAGCATGTGTAACAGCTTGTTAAAAGACAATCAGGTGTTACCCTAAACAGAACAAAACAACTATTGATTGTAGGCCAAATGGAGATAAGGTAGCAAGCAGCCCATGGGGCCTGGCATAGTGCTGATGATACAGATGCTTCATTTACACTACACAAGGCTCCATACTCATCCATTTTACAATTCATTGTATTTTGAAAGTAATAGGAAGAGAAAGTTTGTTTGAAGAGTTTTATCATCAAGTTTATATTTTGAGAGGATCACTCAAATATAATGCAAAGAAGAGAAGGAATAAATGAGGGATAATTCTCTTAGGTTCATACAACCATGTTATCTAAAAAAAAACATGAATACTGTTGAGAGTGAAAGGGGTACTACCAATAACATGGACACGATAGGCATAAACCATGGTCTGCCCTGAGCAAGCCAGGATGATGTCACCCTAACAAAGCTATGAAACGTTTTACAGTCCAGAAAAAGAGATGATGAGAGATTGGTCAGAGGCATGTGGGGTAAGTCTAGAAAATGGAGCTAAGTCATAAAGTACAGTACTTAGGAGAGAGGATCAACTGAGCTTAGTTATGGACATCCAGGAACAGTAAGGTAAAAAGGTGTTGAAGACAACCTCTGATGTTTTATTATTGGGAAGTTGATGACACAAGAACTAAAAGGTGAAAAAAAGAGAAATTATCTGCATTTGGTGACAGTAGCAGTTAAATGTACAGTCTGTCATAAAGAGGAAATTCCTCCATGTTTTGTAGGTATTTCCCCTCTTTCTCCTGAAGAAGCAGGGCCTGAATAAGGACCTGTAGATTGGCAGTTTGTTTGGGATCTGATTCCCAGAAAGCAATAATGAAGGGCACAAAGTGTGAGACAGGGAAGGAAAAAATGCCAATCAAATGTGCACTACTTAGGAACACAAGGGCTGGATTTTCTAGAACCTTTACATGTTCCCACAAAATATAGAGAACACTTCCCTGAGTTGTCTTCCTAAAAAATGGAGGCAAAAAGTATTCTGGTCCCCCATTACCACTGTTTCAGGCATACAACTACCACCACTTCTAGGCTAGCTAACAGAATTTTTATGCTCCCAGCATGCCAAAGAATTCCGTTAGACACAAAGTGGACAGTGCATGACACTCTCAGCTCATGTGTCCTGCTGTCAGCTAAGGGTAGAGTTGAACTTGTTTAAGAATGTCCACTGTGGCTACAGTCACAGCTAGAGTTGGATAAAGGCCATATGTCTCCTGCATCAAAGGCATCTGCTACAATTGTGAAAATTTTTGGAAGTTTTATATTCTTTTACAGTGATATTTTTCTTTAATTTATACATAATTACATAGAACACATATGTGGAGCTTAAATAATAATTATTAAGGTATACAGCACATACTACCCCCAATAAAAAATAGCCTATTCCGTGTACTTCAAATACACCTTTGTGAAGCCAATGTTACAATCTCGCAAGAGGTAACTATTCTGATTTTTTTCATTTCCCTTTGCACCTGCTGGCCTCTCCAGCTCAGATGTTATGTTCCACTACTATGATCAACTCTGTAGCCATTATAGACTAGTATATTTTCAATGTGTGTATAGTGACTAAATTCAGGGCCTCAGCCCTCCTACGAAGTGTTCTCCCACTGAACTACACTCTCAGCTGCTGACTATGGTCTTTATGTCTGATTTCCTGATAAAACAACTAGAACATGGGTGCATTAGAGAGAAAGGGGACTCGGAAGGAGGTTTACTCTATAACCACTGTATCATTTTTTCCACCCATGTAGAAACAAACTTCTTGAATATTTGACTTTATTCCCCCATTGGTTCTCTGTTTCTTATTATGGCCTTTCCTTTGCAGTCTCTTTTGCTGGCCTACTTTGCTCTAGATAGCAACTGTAAGAACTCATTACTGTTCCATTCTAAATCTCTCTTCTTATGCCATCCACATCTGCCAGGTGATCTCACTGCCGAGACTTCTATTATGTATGCCAATAACTCTGGAATCCCTATTTTTAGTCAAAACCTCTCTCCAGATTCCTGCATCCAATCTACTCAGTAGTCTTGCAAACATCTCAAATCCAGCATGCCTAAAATTCAAATCATGGTCCTTCTGAATCCTAAAATAGTACATAATTTAGTAAGCTCTAGTATCATCCACCTACTTTCTAAAGCTAGGAGCCTAGGTATTTTGTTTGAGTTCTCCACATTCTGCCCCAACCCTGTCTAATCAATTGTTAGGTCCTATTGCTTCCACAAGCCAAGTATCTGCTGAACACACCCATGTTGCCTCTGCTCTCTTCCTTGTATCCCAAGTTCAAGTCATCATTGTATCCTGCCTGAACCAAGCAAAGCCTTCAGGGTGTCTCTTAGGTAATTCTCCACGCCTTAGCCGGAACAATTCCTCCAGAAGTCCAACCACAGCCTCTGTAGAATACCTTAATAACTTTCAATCACCCTTCAAATAGAATGTGACTGATTTCTCTAATGTAGCTTAAAAAGCAATCTAAACTCGTGCTTTTTCAGTCTCATCCAGTACCTTCTTCCTGACATCCTTCCTTACCAGCTTATGACCCCATCTCAATGATTCAGGTATTCTGGTACTATGTAGGTAGCACCTGCCTCCTATTAAACTCCAGCTTCTACTTGCAGTTTCTCTTGCTTGGAATTGTCTCCTCGTGCTTGTTTGCCTAGGCACAACTACTTACCCTTTCAGTCTCATCTTCAGCATTTACTTTTGCAGAAATCCTTCTTTAACATCTCTTTGCTACATTCCTTCAGAGTTGGTTAACTGATTCCTCCTGGCTCTTCTGTAGTATTCTTTATGCTAGTATTGATCATACAGTTATTAATTTTCTTACTTTCTGTAAATTCTGGAACCATGTCTCTGTTGATCAATATTGTATCCCTAGCATCTGACACAGAGAGGGTACACAATAAGCCTGGGTAGACTATTTGTAAAATTAGCACATTGACAAATAGATAACTCACAGTTAGAGAAGGAACTTTAGCAATAAGTGAAAACAACAACAAAAAAGTAGTGGAAATGGATCTTCTTCCTATTGTAATGACATCTCTTACTTCTAACTGTAACTTTTTCTTTCCTACTAGTTCCTAATTTAAGTATTACTGATTTGAAGTGGCATTACAATAGTTCTTTTCTGTTCATTTATGATGCTTCTTAGGGAGAACTTTGCACTTTTGTAGACTTGGGCTAAACTTAAAAAGAGTGCAGATGTCATATATAACACTGTCATCTCTAGAACTACTGATAGCAATTTGATTCCATGTGAGAAATTATTACCTCTACATAACTATAACTTAAGGTGCCTCAGTAATTAGATACCTGGGATAATGATAAGAATAAAACTCACTAAAGTCTAGTTATCTTTTTTCTTGTATTTTACTGATAAGATAGGAATATATTCTCTCAAGTGAGGTGACCTGTTGTAGGCTTAAATCTACTTTGTGTACGTGTGTGTGTGTGTGTGTGTGTGTGTGTATGTGTTTTAGGGAAGGATCTACAGGGTGCTCAGGGTCTCACTAGTAGATCGGACTCAGTGATTCTCCTGTCTACAGCCTCCCAAGTGCTGGGATTACAGGTGGGCACCACCACGCCCAGTCTCAATTGCCATCTCAGCAGGCCCCGGGGGCGCGGCTGGCACAGCGGGCCCTGGGGATCAAACCCTGGCCTAATCCGCTGAGCTATTTTGCCTGCCCTTGGCTTAAATCTACTTATGTAACTATTATTCACATTTCTTTTAAATGATACTGAAACATTCTTAATAGTTGTACCAAGTACTTCACACATCTTGTTATTTTTATCATGAGTGGCTTTACAAATTTCTATACTGTGCTATGGGTAGATGATACTCTCATTTCTAGATAATTTTTGACATTATTATGAATGGGAAACATTTTTCTCCATAATGGAAGCATTACACATATTAGAGAAATAAATTCAATAATATATATTTCATTTATTAGATAATATGAACCAATCAACAAATGCTTCTCTAAAGCAGAGTTTGATGAACTGTAGTTTGTAGTCCAATGTGTCCCACTGTTATTTTTCTAAGTAAAGTTTGTACCAGAACACTAACATACTTCTATATTTAGATAATGTTCATTGTTGCTTTTGTATCTTAGTAGTAGCACTGAGTGACTAACAGACTTTCTGATCTGCAATGTCAAAAACATTTATCTGGCTCTTTACAGAAAAAAAAAATGCACATTCCTGATCTCAAATTTTTTGAAAGGATTTATATTATTAACCTACACCTCTTGCTAGAAGAGTAAACTCTATAAACTAGGAGCTTGTTCAATAAAATGGGGATTTTAAAAATTTCCTTCAAATTATATCTTGCAGGCTTCAAAATGCTCCAATTGCAGCATGCTATGATTTGGTAAATTCCCATTCTGACTGCTCTAAGTGAACAGTGGACCAGAAATAGGATATGAAAAATGCCTGTGTTGAGCCTCTTCTTATGAAGTTTTTCTAACTGCAACAAAATGATCACTCTCATTCTTTAGGGGTCATTTGAGATCAAGATAAGTGATATGCACATGTAAAAAAAAATTCATTCCGTGGCAACACAGGGCGTGCCAAGTCAACCACTGAAACCAGTTGTGGTGGGGAATGCATGTAATCCTAGCAATGGGGAGGCTGAAAACATGAGGATCGCTACGAATCTGAACTGCATAGTGAGGCCCTGTACCAAATGCACTAAAAAAAAAGAATGTCATGTGTGATTTTTACAGATTTTAGTGTACTGTTTTTCTCTATTTCTGTTTTGCTAGCCAAAGCCCTTTTTTAGTTGATATTCATGTTGCAGTCTGACTAATCTTATCATCCATTTAGTTATTCCACCACCTCCAATTTATTCCTGGCATATGCATCCCTTGGTGTGGCTTATTATGAACCTCATCTTATCTGTCCACTCAGGTCTGATAAGACCTCTCTCTTTATTCATCTCAATCCAGTTACACCCACGGCCTTGCTCCCAATGGCTTTCATTATAGTGCTTCAGATTTACCTAGAGAGGAAAAACAAATTTTAGTGTGGAAGCATGCGTAAATGTGACACTGAGGAGTTGAGAGATCAACAGATTCCATATTGGTAAGTTTTACCACTGCTATTATTTTGTTCCCTTTTATTTTTCGTAGAAATTTCAGCATCATATAACATACTAGTGTTTTTATTTTTTAAAAGTATATAATCCCTTCATCAAGTGAAATTATAAGAAGCCCACTGTGTGAAACAAAAAAGTACGGAGGACAGATGACTGGTTAAATTGGAAATGGGAGACAAAGGGAAGTATAGGGGGAATTGGTACAACGTATACCCTTTCAATGTCAGAAGAGCGTGCTTTCCTGAATAGCTACTAAACTCTAGGTTCCTGGTTTGTTTGCATAGTTGGCTAGAGTTCCAGCCAACACTCACTTCTCTGATCTCATTCTGTATAAACAATGGGGTCTGGTCATTGACCACAGCCATTGAACAAAGAAAACATGAGAGAATACGTTGAAAATCAGGCCTGAACACAAAGCAATTTTACCAAAGGGGTTGTGACATTTTTCAAGAAGAGATGAGAAGAAGTACTGTTTAGACATAATTGATTTCGAATTGCAGAAGGGGTAGGGACTATGGTACCTTGTGCTCTTCTGCAGATCTACTTTTCATAGTGCTGCTGTTGTACTGGCTGTTTGACCTTGAACTAACACATAAAACTAGGAGAATAAATAAAACTAAGTAGTAATTTGATGGTCAGCCCTATCATTTAATTGTCTTTTCTGTCCCAATGGCCTTTTATTTTCCAGAGGAGGAAAAAGAAGAAAAGAACCAAAGAAATAAAAATAAACATTATCTCTTTTTACTGAAATCACTTGCCTAAGTCTGAAGTTAGCAATAAGCTTTAAAGGTATTACAATTTAAGACTTAAACCTACCCATGTTGCTCTAATGTAAGATTTACTTGTCATTAAAGAGAGGGAGGAGAGACTACTGTTGTTACATTTAGTTTAGAAAATATGCTTTAAAAGTGAGCAACGTAATGGGATTGATTCTACAGGGTTTAAGAATCTGTATGCAGGTATAAATAAGTGTATGAAGAGACATAAAGGTCAAAAGCAGGCATAAATTTTAGAATGGTACGAGTGCACGTACATTCTGTGCCCACTTATTATTGGTGTGTCTTGGGGGTGATTGTTCTCTATACGGTTTAGTTTCATCCCATTGTTAACAAAAGGAAAACACGAATATGCTACCTATCTAGTAAGATGGTTATAAGATTAAACAAAAGCATGCACAATGAATGCTTAGTTAAATGTCTGGTATAGAGCAAGGTATTAATATATGTTAGTTCTAGGATAAATATTAGGTTATATTTGGGTGAATGTAAAGTATAGGAGGGGGAATTGGAATGAAAGTGGCTGTTATTTTTAAAAACAGCTATGATAAGCCAATGTATTACTGGAAAAGAACCAGACTGTGAGACCTTAGAAATCCTCTAACAGAGTTAAACATGAGATGACAATGTTGTTTTGCTGATTTACATCAGACCTTTGTTGTTAAAGCACAGTTTCTTCAATACACTCAATATGAAGCATTTATTCATCCAGATAATAGATACAAATCCATGCATTCAAGTGTTCCTTGGAGTCAGAGATCAAGATGGAAATCCCTAGAATCACAGAGATTTGTGTCTATAAACTTGCTCATTATATTCACATTCAAGGAGGGTGGAAGGGGTAGTGTCAGCTTTTTAACCAGAATCTTTTCATTACTTCTCCCTGTTGGGGTTGCAGCACATGCTGTGAGTGACCTCCAGAGATTCCTCAAGCTATATGCAGACAACAAATTGAATCTGAAAGCTTTATTAGACAAGTTTGTCTTTCAGCAGGTGGGACTGGACATCAGCTATACTGGAAACAAGAGAATTTCTTGTGAAACTGGTTTCTGACCTTGAAAAAATTTCAAATCAAAGTGCACAATTTAAGTCTGCGTTAGGTCCTTATTTGTTCAACATAAAAGTATAGGCTCAAAACAGAGGCAAATTTTACATTAGAAGCATCAGCAAGAAAAATAATAGAACTTCTCTCTTAATCATGCTGTAGATAGGCAGGTAAAAATGCCAAAAAATGCTAATAATTAAGGTAACTACTTTCCTCAGTTCAATATAAAATGAATACAGTGTTCTCTACTTACAATGTGTAGCTAACAGAGAAAATGTATATATTGTATCAATACATTCTTTGAAGAATAAAAAAATTCTGGGAAACTGAGGTAACATCAAAGACTGGTTTATTTAAATATTGTCTTTTATGTTGACTTTCTCCTTTGTGATATTAGCAACATTCCATAAAGAGTTTCAAGGTATTACAATGTGGACTCTTTTTCCAAATTCTAGGTCCACACTCTAGTATTAGCCACTAGTATAGCTGGACTGTTAGTAATTTTATGTAAATATTAGGAGATCTAGACTGCCTGTTTAATAAACTTACCATGGACTGGGAAGTACATGTAAATGACACTGAAAAATGTTTTCTTAAAAATGTTAAAGATGGGCCAGGGAAATGGCTCAGTAGAATAAGCACTTCCCTGGCAAGTACAAGGGTCTGAGTTCAATCCCTAGTTCTGTAAAATAAATAAATAAATAAATAATTTTTAAAATGTTAAAGATGAGAGGAGAAATAAAATATACAGATTTTAAGAGGAAGACAGTGTGTAAAGCAGAGGTTGTTAATTTATGTATCGTGAAGAATGAACGTTAAGGAATGAGAGAGGGTTAGATAGACCTGGCCTGAAGATTTGCATCAAATCCACAGATGATCCTTATTTGATGAGTACCAAGGTGTGTGTATGTGTGTGTGTGTGTGTGTGTGTGTGT
>NW_004524617.1:2361718-2374125 GCF_000260255.1 Octodon degus | reverse complement strand
GGACCTAGGCTAGGACTAGGTCTGGGGGTTCCTGGAACACGGCAGAAATCCCTACTCGGTGGGTGGGTTGGGGGAGGTGTTGCAGAGTGGTGGAGGGCATCTCAAGGAAGGTGGTAGAGGGTCTCGCCCACGCTGCGCCTGGGCTGGGAATCAATACCTATTGACATAAATAAATTGAGTAAATAAATCTGCTTCAAAATCCTGGGTGTCTTTCTGATTGTTTCTGCTTGCAGTTTCAGAAACATAACAAATGCAGGAAATAATATGGGTGCTACCTCTCCCAATATTTCTGAAAGGTATTTGTAAAGAAGTCAAAAAGAAAGTGACAAATGTAGGCTAGATTTGGACATGACTTTCCTAAAATCTAATCTGTCTGCCAGCAAAGACACTATTCTCAGATTAGAACCGATTCACTCAGCAAACGCAGGATATGGTGAAACAGATAAGCAGCCGCATGGAATATGCAAAACACTGGAGCATTTGAAAACCCCCAAACATTCACACTGGACACCTCAAGGACTCTGCCTACTGAGGCTTGAAACATTGAGAACTTCAACTACTGACATTTTACTAAGATCCTTCTGCCTAATGTCCCTTGCCTTCTTTCAAGACCTATATAACAGTCTACTTCTCTTTGTCCTATACAGATGGCCTTTGTGCCCCCTGTCTGCCTGTACCCAGGCACAATAAGTTCCATGCCATGTTGACTTTACACCAGCCTCGTGTTCTCAGCTGCTCTCTGCATCGCGCTGTTCCTTACAAGAACTGACACCTTCCTTCTTTCCCTCATAGTCACTGCAGTTAAATGAAGGCCAGGATTACATTTAATCTGCGATTAACTTCATGTTTTCATTCTATTGCCTGGATGTTGAAAATGTTATTAAAATGACACTGGAATGCTTTATTCATTTCTGGTAAGGTGAGTGAAGTTCAAATAATAAATATAAAAGTAAGCTTCTGTGTATTTGATATTTAATCTAAACATAACCTTTCGATTCAAAGATAAATAAATCACTGCTTAAGAAATGATGTACCAATTAACAGCACAACCTTTGGAATCACAGAGACTTATCTTTGAAAACCTACTCTGTTTAACTAGCTTTATTACCTTGGACCAATCATTTAACCTTTCTAACCCTTGTTTTTTTTTTCCACCTGCAGAAAGGAAATCACAACAAGATTCATTCAAAGGTATAAATGTCACCCTGATCTTTTTGTTTTCTTTTTCTTTTTTTATATTTTTAGGGAAGGGTCTACAGGGTGTTCAAGGTTTCACTATTAGATCCGACTTGTAGTGATCTGCCTGTTTACAGCCTTTCAAGAGCTGGGATTAAAGGTGTGTGCCACCATGCCTAGACTCAGTTGCCTTCTCAGCTTGCCCAGGGGTGGGACTGGCACAGCAGGGGCATTCTCAGCCCAGGATCAAACCCCCAGCCCTTACACTGGCTTGCAGGTGCTTTAATCTGCTGAGCAATTTGGCTGGACCAACCCTGATCCTAATACCTATTGTATTAATTTAGCTCCACCTAGAAGTAGGCCTTGAAACAAAGATTTATATAGGTGTAGATTAGCTGGGAGTTGGACCTTAGAAAATCATAGTAGAGGAGGGAAATGAATAGAATAGGAAACAGCAGCTTTGAAAGAGAATGGGATAATAAACAGGCTATCATACTCAGCACAATGGAGACCTTTGGTGTGGATTACACATCAGAGGTATCCTTAACAATGTGAAGATGATGGGGTATTTAACCACCAATTTTGCCCCATTTTTGGTAAAATACTGTTCCAGGGCTGTTTTCTATGCATCATTCCTAGTCTTTTCTGTAAAAGGGAGAGTATCTCCTATTGCCAGAGTCACAGGTGCTTGACATTAGATGTCTCAGCTTAGAGGAATGCTAAATGCTGAAAGAACACAGAGTGGGACAACCCAACTTATCTACTCTGTGTTTGTACATACAGTGTTATTCGAATAGAGCTAGCCTACAAATAAGTTGTGTGATAACAATATATGATGTGAGTTGACCACATAACCCATAAAATTTAAAATACTTAGCATTTGGCCCTTTATAGAGTGTGCTGATCTCTTATCCAGTTGGCAGAACAACTGAGATTAGAACGTAAGATTCTTGGCCTCCAATACTGCACTTCCCTGATTACACTTGAGATTTGCTCTCTCAAAATTAATTACAGGAAGACATGCTTTCACCAGTGTTTAATCATCTAGAAACCCCTATTAATGGGCACTTCCACATATCCGTGTATAATGACCAATTCATTTCATAGTTATTACCCCAATACATTTGAACCAAATCCTGATTTTCAGTATTTACATTAAGCATGTTCTATATGCAATTTCTTTCAAAAATGCTAACTGGGGTACTGCAGAACATGTATGTTCTGAAGTCCAGCAGCTTGTGTATAAGAAAGGATTCACATTGACATTTACCACCAGATTTGCTGGCTCTTTGCCTCCATCTGTGATGTCAGCCTTTAGACTCATACGAAGTCCTGTCTAGCTAAATGTTTGGCTTCTCTAGAGAAGCTTTATAGAAGCAAGGCTCTTCTTACAAGAGCTGTCTGCGAGAAACACTTACCAGTAGTATCAAGCAAATACTGCCTGGCTGATGAGCTCTCAACTTCCTTGAACTTCTGAGCTCCAACCTTCTTGGTGAAGGGGATCAGAAGTAAAGGTGTTGGAACAACATGGGGCCCCCTTTGTCATCCACAGCACTAGATCACACTGAAATGCCACTCTTCTACTCAGCAGCATGGGCGAACTTCTTTCTATTCACCATAGGTCTATGGCCAAAAGTTTCAAAAGTGAAGTCGCAAAATGAGAATCACTTGGAGAATTTTGAGTGATGAAAATTTCATCCCATATGAATTAGAGATTCTGGTATTAAAGTCCAACAATCTTCTTGAACAAAAAATGGGTAGCTTTTATCCATGGTAAAGCTTGAGAAACATTGACATAGGGTGTTTTATGGAGATGAACATTTTGGTGCCCAATTTTTCCTCTTCTCCCTAGTGTAGTAGTTTGTGCATAAATACAGCTACTATAAAGTTACCTGCCTCAGAATCTGTACCCGTTGCAATACGATGCCTCAGTTAAATCAAGAAATGAAGTCATTGTCTCACTTCTGGAATGTGGGCTACAGTTTAAATTTGCTTTGGCCAATAGAATGCAGCCGAAATGTTGTATAACCTTCAAGATCTGAGCATCAGGACATCTCACTTCTCCCCTGCCCTTCTTGGAAGACTGCCTTGAGATCACCTTAACATGAAGCCCTAGTCTAACCACCATAGGATGAGAGCTTCTGAACTACTGAGGTTGTTCAGCGCAAAGCCTCCTGTGAGACACCTAAGTGAAACCATTTTAAGCAGCTAGCTTCCATGCCTTCACCATATGACTTCATTCACATTGGTTATCTTCCGCTAGGATCATCAGAATAACCATCCAGATAATGCTGGGGCAAACTGCAGAGCAACAGATTCAGAAATGAGTAAATTGCTCTTATTTTAGACCAATATGGCTTAGGGAGGTTTTATGCAACAATAGCTGATTGATACAACACATATCCAAGGAAAGACAATTGCAGAAGTTTGTTTCAAACATACCCATTTATCCTGTAAATTTAAAAACTGTATACAGCTCAGACAGGACCACTGCATCATATCATACAATTGAGGTAACCAGCCATAAGAAAGCTTGGCTTAGTGCTTTCAAAAAGCCACTTTGGGGCTAAATTTCCACACTATAAAATATTCAACCAGGTGATAATACCATTGATTATTCCAAGTTCAGAATTCTAAGAAATTCATAGTAAATGGATTTCTCCTACTTCTTAAATAGAAAAGACTGAGAAACATGTGTCACCTTTAGTCCCTGAGTGAGTTAAATTGCATTGACTGTTGGTTAGCTGCCTCTTTATCTGGAATTTCCATTAGGTTCCTGGACAGAGACAGAGCAGAACACACACAAAAGCAAAACAACACAACTCAGACATTGGAGACTGACATACATGGATTAGAATCCTGGCTTTCTTTCTTTCTGGCTGTGTGCCCTTAATCTAGCTATGTCTCTTTGAAACTTTGGGTTCCTTACCTTTTAAAAATTTGTGTCTACCATATGTACTTTTGCAATTGTTTTGATGATAAAGAGATTAATGCAAAAGCAGCTATGTAGCAATAGTAGGAGTTCAATGGAAAAAAATTACGATGAATCATGAATTCTACCGCATAATATAGTACATGAAATATAATCACAGGATAACTTAATTTTTTAAATTATTGAACTTATTTCATATTAATTTCATGAAGTAATATAAACAATGTCAATACTGATGTCTTAATTACCACATAAATTTTAAAAGAGTTTTATTTCAATAAAAACAACTCTGTATCTAACTGATCCCTTATTGACTCTTTACATTCACCATTTGTGTGTTTATTACTCTAACTTTATGCCCAGCTCTGACAGCTTTGCTAAAGGGGATGAAAAGCCCCTAGTTTTGAGACAATTTTTCTCAGTTCTCCAGCTCGGGTCCCTGTTCTACTAGCTCACTTCATTAACTTGGAGCTGAGGACAGTCCTAGATTCCTCATTTGCAGCAAGACAGAAGGAGTGGGGAGGAAGGCAGGTACAACAGAGGAAAAAGAGGCCCTCACTGGGGAAGAAAAGTAGACAGAACAAGAGTCCTGAAATACTCCCATTGCCTCCTCAGCTCTTTGCCTGGCCCTGTGCTGCTGTCTCACTGGTCTTACTGACATTGCTCTGTTTTGTAACCTCTTCACTTTGACTGTTCTCTTTCTGCCTGGAATATTCTCTCAAGTATACATACACCTCACTGTGTCAAGTCAACATTGTTCTAATGAAGGCCTCTGCCTGACCACACCATAGATACTAATTATGCTTCTCAAACTTCAGCGTGTGCATGAGCCCCTGGGGAGTTTATTAAAATACAGATTGCGGTTAGGTGAGTCTGAGGTGGGACTTGCATTTCTAACCAAGGTGATTTGACACCAATTCATAACCTATATTCTATAATACTTATATTAGAAAAAAATGTATATGTACTAGTTTATTGTCTGTTTCTTCCAATTAGAATGTTTCACAAAAAGTAGGACATTATCTTATTTTTGTATTGAAACTTCAGCACCTGATACTCTGTATGTCAAAGTTATGCCATAAATGTTTACTGGAGTGGATGAATGCATGTTACTGGAAATCAAAACTGGAACTTCGAATGCATTCTCTATTTGAAATATTACCATTATATTTAGAGACACTACATGTTAAATAGATTTCTGTGTCCTGGTTTGCATACTTTCCTACCCCATATAGAGTGGTTTTAATGGGGACATAAGCCCATAAATTTGCCTCAACAAGCTTATAAAAGAATCACTGTAACAAAATCACTTCAGAGGGTATGAAATCGAAGGCTGAACATATAAGAAGCAGAGAACAAATGCCAGTATATGATTATAGAGGGACAAACTGTGCACATGTGCTGAGGGAAACAAAAATTACAGCTCATACAAAGAAATAAACCCAACATCATTAGTTGAATACAAACCCTGATATAGCAATTTCAGTGTCCCAGGTTGACGAAAAAAACCAAAAAACCCCCCCCCAAAAAACCCAGCGCTTGCACATCTTTTTCAAGTCTACATTGTCATTAAGTCTAACTCTGATGACTGTCCAGAAATCCCTAGAGGCTCATGAGATGTTCTGTGCTCAGACTGCACGGCTTCTTTTAACCCAAGCAATATTTATGCCTCTACTGAGTTATGATTATGTTACTCTGGCTGTGATCTTTCCAGTTCAATATATTTCTACTTTATAAAAAACAAAATTCAGCTTTACCTAAAGAATTGGTCACCATGCAAAATACTTCAATCTTTGATCTCTGAAAAGTAGACAAAGAAAAGAAATACACCCAAAAATGCATTTTCTTCTGTCTAGATACAGAATTGGCACAGCAAAGAAAGGTTTTTTGGCTTTTCTCCCATGAGAGTCAAAGCCAGCGTTAAGAATGCTGTGAGATTTTTTTGTATACCTCCTCTCAACAACTGAACAAAAAGTGAAATAAAACAGACTGAAAATATGCAGTAACAACAAAAGTTATAGCTATAGCTAAATGAAGAAACATCAGTCACCAAGAAGGAGCATGGTAATCATAGTTCACTGTTTAATTCTTTTGAACTCAAAAGGAAAGAACTCTTAAAATTGCTTTTAAAGGGGCCAGGGAGAGATAGGAAGACTGAGTTTCAGTGATTTCTGTGATTTTTTGTAAGCATACTGTATTGTATGGTATTGTAAGTGCAATATCATCTAAATGCTATAGGACTCGGAGATTGAACTCCCATGGGCATAGCATTAGTAGATGCTCTGTTGCTTCACCTTGATTAGAAAGTAAACCATTTCTGTGCTGGGAATACTGGTTGTTTACTGTTTTCCCTACAAAGAATTGCTTCGAGCTGCAGAAAACAAAACAGAATCCTTCCAAGTTCCCTCTGCTTCAGGGGAGCAGCCCACAGGCAAAGATGGGCTGGAAATGGAACAGAAAGGCACACCCTCTCCCAGCCACCCAAGACAGCTCTATAAAGCCAGCCCAGCCTAGGGCTCCTGTGAAACCATCTCTTGGGAAAACAAGATAGGGCATCTACTGAAGCCAAACTGCATTGAAGCCTCTGCTACTCTTGCCTGCTTTCCCCTATTTCTCCTAGTTGTATCTTCATAGAACCCTGTTCAATAAATCTTTGGCATGAGATGCTTTTGAATCACAGCCAAATTGCAGAGCCCATTCCCAGAATTCTGCATAGTAAATATCACAAAGGTTTATTGCTAGCTGCAGAATCAGGAGAGGAAATTCTTTCCTTTTCCTCAAAGATCACCTCATTGTCATGCTTTGTAGTGAATAGCTGGCAAAACAAAACAAAAAAAATGGATGCATTATACTTACAGGCTCCAACAGTAGTCAGTCCAGGAGGAAGGTCAGGCTGCTTTGCCCTCAGCTCTCGAAGTAAGTGCTTGACAGCCGCCCACTCAGAGCTCAGGTCTTCTAACTTTCTCTTTAATAGAAAAGCGCATGTGTTACTTACTTGATTAACACCTTGAAGATAACTTAATTCGTGAAGTTATTAATTTGTTTTGTGAATATATTATTGAATTTCTATTATATTTTACTTCTACATTAATTTTCTGGGTAGAATTCCTCTCAGTGGAATTATAATTATTTTAGCCAACTACCCGACAAATATTTATTGATTGTTTGCTCCATACAAAGCCTTCCTCCAGGCATAATTTCATTTAGAAAAAATGTCGAGTGCAAACATTAGTGAAAAGAAAACAAACAGAAAACAGCCCTCTCTCAACCTTTGGCTTGACTCTTTTAAGTACTATCTATTGTGACTGCATGCTGAGATTCTCCAGAGTACTTTTAATGCATTTTAATGCCCTTTCTCACCCAAGGTCAATGATGTGAGACTCTTGGAGAGACAGTGGTGGAGACCAGGATACACTACCCAGGGGCCCTTCAAGGAAACATTCTTGTTGATGAAGCAGATGACGTAGGTAAACATCCTTTAGGTGTCACTGCTTTCAGAGACAGCCTCAGAAGCAGAGTAGAGTTCTCCCTGGGCAAGCTCCCCGTGGACCCAGTTTGGCCCCCTGTATATTTGGGGGAGAATTGTATTGTGCTTGCCCACCCCACAGTGGTTCTGTCCTTTACAATCCACGGTTTCACCTGGAAGCCTTATTAAAACAATAATGTATTAAATAGGGCTCACGTGGGGCCAAAGAGGTAACTGGTGAAACAATTTTCCAGGTGATGCTGATCGTCCATGACCAAAACCTAAGGTATCCATTATGCTTAATGAGTTACCAAAGTATCTTGCAATAAACTATGTATCATCTTTGGAATAAAATAACAAAATAGATTCAAACTGAACAAAGCTACGAAGTGAATGGCAGAGGCTTATATGGATAGAACGTAAGCTTCTATAATAGTATTAAGGCAGCAAAGTTGCTTAGCTGGACACACATACACTATGTTGGCACAGGAACAAGAAAAACATCAGTATTGTGGAATGTTTCTTTGTCACAATTAGCAATACCTGATTAATACAGTAGTAAGACCCTTAAAAACTTTACCAGCACATTCTGAGGGTTAACAGCAACACTTTGATATAGCTGTAAATTCTTATGCACATGTTGTGGGGAATACAAATAATTTTACTCCCAGTGGATTTAGTGAAAATGAATATTTTAACAAAGTTTCATTCTCTTAAAGCAATGAATCATCAGATTTGGAAGAACCAGAAACCACAAACCCTTTAAAGAGGTGTTGAGTAAATAGGAGTGGTAATGACCCATCCTAACAACTGGAATATTTTATGTACATATTGCAGTTTGTGCTGATCATTAATTTAATGCTAATCATTTCAATAAAAACATTCACTTATTTATTTATAGTAGGAAATACATGTTCAGCTGCTACTCTGGGCCAATTCCCATGCCAGTTACCAAGCTTACAAAATGAAGATAATCTCTAAGCATTTACGGCCATGTGAGAAAATAGAAATGTAAACGAATGACAGCAGAGTTTTGGGGAAAGACACCCTGGAGGGATGGCTTAATTCAGCCTGTGGAGGTCAACAGGTTACCTAAGAAAGCTAACATATGAATTGGTCTTTCAAGAACAGAAATTGTTCCACAAGGTGACAGTGGAATGCTAGGTGGAAAAATGGCATTCAAGATGGAGAGAAGAATATGACTAAAGGCACAGGAATAAGAACTATGAAGTCTTTTCAAGAAAATCCAGTTTTTCCTAGTTATCTGGACTAAAAGTTGATAAGAAACAATATGGAAATGCTAGATGAGACCAAATGGCAATTTAGTAAGTACTTCTAATGTGAGGTTAAAGGATTCTCTTTGTAAACTAGGGAGGTGTTTGGAGCAGAAGAATGAGGCAACAAGATTTGGAGTTTTACAGTGTAGAATCCAAATCACAAGAGAGCAGATATATAAGTTGGGACACTAATGCTGTTACGGGAGTGAGAAGTGTTGAACTGACCCTGGGCTTTGGCCAAGCAGGGAAAGGTAGGAGGGAGGAGTGGGGAGGGATGGTTTATTTTTGCTGGGAAGTATGGAAGAGAAACTTTTGGACAAGGAGCTTTCTCAAATCCATCCTTCCTCTGTCCACTGTTGTCTTTCCAGTTATACTCCGTGGCCTTTAGAAAATAGTTAGCAGGTTTTCTGTTGCTTGTGTGCTATCTCTGCACAGTGAACCAGTGCTTCCCAATAACAGGTGCTCTGAAAATCTTTCTTTCTTTTCTTTCTTTCTTTCTTTCTTTCTTTCTTTCTTTCTTTCTTTCTTTTTCTTTTTTTTTTTGTGGAACCAGGGATTGAACTCAGGCCCTTGTGTTTTCCAGGCAAGTGCTTATTCTACTGAGCTATCTCTCTGGCCCCTGAAAATATTTCTGACTTCAATACAAGGCCACAAAAATAACTACTTGAATGAGAAAAAAGAGGACTAATTTAGTGTTCCTCTTTCCAACTTGACTACAATATGAATTATGAAAGAAACTGAACATAAGGAATAAACAACTGAGATCAGGGAAACTAAAGTTAAGGAAAAGGGCCAGCGAGATAGCTCAGCAGACTAAGCACTTGCTTAGGTAAGTGCAAGGACTAGCATTCAACCCCTGGCACCACATGCTGTGCCAGCCCTGCCCCTGGGCGCACTTAGCAGGCAATGGTGGTTCAGGCGTGGTGGTTCACACCTGTAATCCCAGCACTAGGGAGGCAGAAATCAGGAGGATCACTATGAGTCTGAGCTGTGTAGTGAGACCCTGCTCCTCCTGAAAAAAATCCCAAAAATAAATAAATAAAGTTAAGGAAACATCATGTAAGTATATACACAGGATAGCTAAGATGATTGTGCTACTAATTTCTATTACTTTTTTGAAGGTGGCAGTTAATGTTTAAAATTTTTACTTTGACCAATTTTATATGCTAATATCTGCAATCTGAGCAACCACTTTGAAAACAGCAATGTGCAATGTAACAACCATGGTTGAAAGGGCCAGCCAAATAGCTCCATGTATTAAAGTGCTTGCAAACAGGTACAGGGGCCGGGGCTTCAATCCCAGGCCTGCTGTGCCAGCCCCGTTCTCTGGGGTGTGCTGAGATGGCAATTGAGACTGGGTGTGGTGATGGGTGCATATAATCCCAGTTCATGGTAGTCTGTAAACAGGTGGATCCCTATAAGTCTGATCTAGTAGTGAGACCCTGAACACCCTGTAGAAACTTCCCTAAAATAAAAACAAAACAAAACAAAACAAAACATGGTTGAATACTTTTCATCTACTTTTTAAAAAATGTGTGTCATTTCTAAAGTCTTATCTATTATTCTTATACTCTCTCTAAAATAAATTTAAAAATGAAAAGGATGAACAAAATTAAGGTTTATTGAAAAGAAGAATTAATGTTTAATTGTTTGATCAATCTGGCATGCCTTTATCTGGTAATCTGAGCAACAAATTTGATGATAACAATATGTAGTATAATAACTATTGTTAATTTCCTAATCTTGTTCAGAAATAATGTACAATTTTAATTGTTTTGTGTTGCATTGTTTTTGTTTTTCTTATTTGCTTTTGTTTTTTCCCTCTTTAAAATAACATTTAAAAAATGAATTGTGTACCATTGATTAGTCTTCTTACAGAGCAATTAAAAGATCCCATGTAATTTTTTCAGGCATGCAATCAATTTATTAAGGCATTAATAATTCCTGAATGAAACTGCAATGTACTTGAAAAAATAATCCCTTAAACCAGGGCCACAAATACAATTCTTTACCAGAATCTGGGTGATAACCAAGAGAATAGCAAGACTTGACTAAAAGCAGACATCCACAATTTCAAAAACTCTCTACTGATCATATTTATATATGTGTGCATACCAGAGAAGATTTACTCATCCTCCTAATGGCATAAGCAAACATGAGAAACTTTGTGATGTGTATGCTAAGGAAATGTGTAATTGAATATGATGGATCTAGGCTAATTGATAGTACGTAATTGCTAAAATCAACAAACTAATCCAGAATAACATAGATGGATCTTTAAAACACAGCTGTTATTTTTTTAAAGCTAAGAAACACAACATTTATAGCATATCAGTTTTTAAAATTAAAATTATTTTATATTTTATGGGAATAAAGTGGATAGAAAAACAGGAAGAGAATGGGCCAGCCAAATAGCTCAGCAGCTTAAAGCATCTACTTAGGCAGACACAGGGGCAGGGTTTCAATCTCTGGCCTGCTGTGCGGGCCCTGCCCCCAGGGCATGCTGAGACTACAAATGAAACTGGGCATGGTGGTGCATGCCTGTAATCCCAGTGCTCGGGAGACTGAAAACTGGAGGATCACTATGACTCCAATCTGTGTAGACCCTATACTAAATAAATAAAAATAAATAACAAGAACAAAAGCAGGAAAAGACATATTGTTATATTTTAAGAATTTCATGGACTGATTCTTAAAATAACCATTACAAATTAAACTATGAGCCAGGAGTGGTGTCACATGCCTGTAATCTCAGCATTTGGGAGTCCAAGGATCTACAAACTGCGGTGTAGGGTTTCAGGTTAAATCCTGAGGGGATTTGACTGACCTTGTCAGATACAGAAGTTACATTTCTTGTTATATATATAAGTCTTGCTTTATCTTGGTCTTAACCATCCAGCAGCAAAGTATGAAAACAAAGTATAAGAAGCAAAGCCACATTAATATGCTGAGCTGTAGAAAGCTCAAGTCAACAACTTTGGACATTGCCAGTCTTATAGAAAACCCACTACTATTATGGACTACTGGACTCTATTGGGAGATTCTGCTGAATTCAAGCACCTACAATATTTAAATGACAATGGAATGCCCTTTTCTGTCACAACTAACAAAAAAAGTGGAATAAAAATGAACGACCCTTTTGTATCTGTATACTCAAAATAGTTAGGATAGATATACAGCTCCATTCTCTTAATTCAATGAATAGAGAGGTTTGTTATCATAGTGTTTGAGACAGGATATCACGTCTGCATCTTGTACAATGAATAATCACTAAGACAACAATATGCAATGCATTAATTACTGTACATGTGCCAGTAATCAGTTGTGAAACTATCTCATTGATATTTGTTTCTTAATAAAATTATTAAAGAAAAAATAGGGAAGTCCAAGGCAGGAGGATTGCTCTGAGTTCAAGGCCAGCCTGAACTGCATGAACTGCATAGTGACATCTGAGACTCCTCTCTCTCTCTCTCTCTCTCTCTCTCTCTCTCTCTCTGTCTCTCTTCCTCTCTTCCTCTCTCTCTCTGTCTCTGTCTCTGTCTGTCTGTCTGTCTGT
>NW_004524617.1:2359315-2361618 GCF_000260255.1 Octodon degus | reverse complement strand
ATCAAACATTGGAGATACACATTTATGTTCATATTCCATTATTAAGCAGCTGGAAAAGTATATAATCACTTGATTTCCCTGGGATTATAACTATAAGAGAAAGCTAACTTATATGATCCAACAGTAATATAAAAATGTGTACTGTTTATTTACTCAAAAAGCATTATTTCAATACCTACCACATGCTGGTCATGAAATGAAAACAGGACATACAAGGGAGCAATACCGAAAGATACGAAAGGACTATGTACAGTCTTTGTTTTGTGACTGAGTTACAAAAATGGACAGTAATTATGGAATGAGGTCCAACTCTGAAGTCCACAACAGAAAAGCAATTTAGAAAACACACTTGGGAGGGTAGGGAGAAAGTCACAGAATTTGTAGAAAACCTTTTAGACACAGCTTTTTTACTGACAGGCCATGGGGACTCAATGATTTAAACTAGAAACTGGAAGTTTGAAGCAAAATTAAATAACAAACTTGATAGAATGAGTGAACATAGCTGAAATCAACAGTGGGCAGAAATGTTCTATTCTTTCTCAAAAAATTAACTGAGATAGTAAGTAGAGTTTGGAATAGGCACTTGAAAGATGGTCTTGAGCATAACACAGTGGTAGAACTCCATCTACTCTTCATTATTTAAGAAAAGAGGAGGCAGTTAACCTTTGAAGATTGCTTCTAAGAAAGAAGAAATCTTTCCTAAGATACTGGGGTAAAATGAATGACCTCTCAAAAGCTGTTACAACTGCAATCTTAGAATCTACAATCTAAGAGTAAAACTGCTACAATTTTCTTTCAAAAATCCTCTTTCTTTAAGAGTAAAGTTATATTCAATTTTAAGACTACTCAGTAGTATTTTAGGAAACACTGAAAATCCATGTTGTACTCTTCTGCTATAAGCTATAGCATACATATTCTTCTGAATAAGTTTAAGTAGAGCTAATTTCACCTTCAAAATGTGACATTCAACATTATCATGTAGTCTCATCATTTCAGCCTAAGTTTCATTTTTGGAAGAGGTTAAATAGTGTAAGAAGGTTAAGGTAATTTTACTGTAATCAACATTGTTTTTTGTTAAAATGCAGGACATTGGCAATTGAAAAACCCCTAATCAGAGTACTTTATTTACCCATTGGTATTTGTCTCTCCCTCCACAACACAAAGACACATACACACACATGTACATAGGCACACCTGTGTATATGCATATATACACACCAACACGCACGTGTGTGCATGTGCGCACACACAGACACACACACTGAAAGTTTCAGTGATGTTTCCAATAAGCACTAGAAATGATGCATTGGAGAGGTTATTTGCCAGTTCAGACCGCTAAGCACAATGCCATGGGACCAAGCAATAAAACTGCCACAAGGTTAAGAGAGGGAAAAGAAAGTGAACTTCATCACCACAAAATGGACAATTAACATCTAAATACTGGAGCCTGCACAGTCTATCACTGTCTTGAATGTTAAAAACCTTGCCACTGTTGTGCCCTTCCTGTTAACCGGGGAACATTGTTGAAGAAACTGGCCTGGGGCCAGCAACACTACACAGAAATATTTCCTTCTGATAAATGGGAACAATAGTGGGGTATCCACAACCAGGGGTCACTGTGATTACTTCTCATTGTACACCTCATTATATCTCAAGTCTCCTCATTTCATTGATGTACACTGATGTGATCTTTAAATTAATTTTTAAGTATAAAATCTTATTCCTACTATATTGGACTTTGAGGAAGTTTTCAAGATCAAGGTTGTAACTATAAAACCTACAGTGACACGGCTATGATTTCGGCAGAGCAAGTATCTTTTAATGAGACAGAGACAAATTTGGCTGCACTGAAACAGATTTGCTTATCTGAAAGATTCAGTTAAAGCAGAATTGATAGTGGAAATGTAGCAGAAAATATCTCCTAGCCAGTATACTTCAGTTGCCCAGGTGACTGTTTATGTTACCTTGCCTCTTTGAAATGGCTGGTTACTATGATGCACAGCCAGTCACTATAATGTATATTATAAGAACCAATCCCCAACTGACAAGATACTCTGCTTCTGGACTTCCTGCTTGCTTATTCCATATAAGCTCTAGACCACCAGAGATCAGGTGTTTCCAATCAATTGGGAACACATATTTTTTTATTTACTTATTTATTTATTTTCCCCATAATTTTATTGATAAACAAATAGCAATGAGACAGTTTCAAATCAAATCGGTAGGACAGTTTCAATAATTAACACACTGCATACATTCTTCTTAGTGGTTAATTGCTGTACAAGATGCAAACTTGAGATCCT
>NW_004524617.1:2339438-2354341 GCF_000260255.1 Octodon degus | reverse complement strand
TATATATATTCAAACTTATACTGTGTTTTGAGATAAGCTCTTGCTTTGTATTGGAGGCTGGACTTGAGCTCAATTATGTAGTTTAGACTGGCCATGACAGTCTGCTTTTTCTGTCTCAGCTTCCCAAGTAGTAGGATTATAAGCATGCACCACTATGTCTGGCTAAAATGAATTGAAAATTTATTTTTCATCACATATGTATCATTTATTCTCTTGAGGTTGTTTATATGTAATAGGTCTGTAATTGTGTCAAATTAGAACTGTTATTTATTACTTTTGCCCAAAATGCATTTTGTTAAACATTTATTGTATCAATAAATATAATTTTTTCATCAAAAAATCAGCTTTGAACCTCAAAACAAGCAAAAATGACTCTCATTGGTATGGAAGACTACCACTAACTATCATGACATGTAGAAGATATTTTTCAGTCCTGACATCAGAGCCTAAATAATTAAATATTGTGAAAGGTTAGTGAATAATATATTTGATCTCTTGGTTCCCATGTGAAGTTTCAGTAACCTTACAAGGACAGAATGTTAAAAACAACTACAAACAGCCATGCTGATAACAGAAAGTGGTGGTAAATTATAGGGAAGATGCAAGGAACATAAAAGCTCATGGCTAACAGTGTGCAGTAATCATGGCCACTTAATGAAGAGATAACATTTTAACATCATTTATGTTATAGGAAGGAGATTCCTATGCACTGAAAGAAGAAGATGAGGAGGAAAATGAGAAGGAGAAATAAAGTAGAGGAAGGAGATTGGAGTTAGGGATTGATTCAGTGTTTCTGAGGATCTGCCTGCTCTTCTACTCCAGAAGCATATGACCTTAGTGCATGGGACAAAGAGATCTGAAGGTGTGCTGGTCTTACAGTTGACTTAGCTTCTACTTTCTTTTCCTAGTTAACTATCCTTCTACCTTGAGTTGGACAATAATATTTACAGATTAGCAATTATCTTCCAGCCTGGTTTCTAGAAGCAAATTAACCACCTCATCTAAGATTCAACTCAAGACAGATCTGCATTGAAATTCATCATGTTCTAAGGGTATGACTATGAAAGTTAACAGAACAAGAACAATGGACGTTTTAACGGCACCCTGTTAGCATAAAAGAAAGTTGAAATTATATTGTGATTTAGAATCAGAAGTTTTGAATTCATTATTACTGATTGTGTAATCCTTGGCAAATCAGATAGGTCACTCAGACTGATCATCCTTGAAAAGTGGATGTAATACTACCACCTAACTCATAGCTTTGTTGGAGAAACTAAATGAGATGTTTTATGTGAAAAGAACTCCGTGAACTGTAAAGTATTATAAAATTGTTGGTTAGATATTATGCACAGTTTAATGAAGCAAAACAGAAGATAGTCAATAAAAATTTTCATTAAAATAGTTACAATAAAATAT
This sequence comes from Octodon degus, assembly GCF_000260255.1. Classification (NCBI taxonomy): domain Eukaryota; kingdom Metazoa; phylum Chordata; class Mammalia; order Rodentia; family Octodontidae; genus Octodon; species Octodon degus. Next base: position 2,352,925 of record NW_004524617.1, on the reverse strand, counting down.
TTCAGTATTTAAAGGAATAGGTTTTGGTTATCTGAAAAATAACATGTATGTAATTCAGTTTCCCATTTAATTAATATATAAACTCTGAACAGGCTATCCATCTTTTTTAACATTACCTTTTCCACTGTTATTCCAAAGTGGGTAAGTTAGGGGTTCAAACACAGAGGTAGCTTTAAAAAATTAAGGATTACCCCAATGTTCCACAAATATCTGAAGATACTGTAAGGGGTCAAAAGTATAATTAACTCAGATTGTGTATTTCCAAATTTTCCATAATTACTAGTCAGTGAGATCACATATAAAATTGCTATAGATTTTGATATAGATTTGTATCATCACAAAAATACCCTTGTAAATTCAAAAATCTAGTGACTTTACAGTTGAAATTGATTGTGGTTTTTGTAAGCTCTTTTTTGTTTTGCTTCATTTTGGTTTTTGCTTTCTGGCATGTCCCCATATTTCCTATTTCTCAACTTTTCTATGAGGCTATAAAATTCTTTTAGGTAACAGAAAAAGATTTGGCTTCAGCAAACAATGCAGCTTTCTTCACAAAATAAACTTTAAGCAATGTTCAATAAAAGTCTATAAAAGGCAACAATTTGCTATATGTGATAGCAATCTGTAAGCAAATTGAAGGCAACCAAATATGTGTTCCAATTCCCACCTCTTTAAATATGAAATCAGTGAGAAGAGAGCTATCACATCATATTTTTGACTACCTTTCCAAAAGTTTAAAAATTTAAATATGCTGATGAAAATGCAGGTCTAAGCCATTCCTCACATGTGCTCCAGACTCAACAGAGTGGATTCATATTTTACCCAAAGGGAAAAATTTACAGAGCATTTAAAATGGTAAATTTAGCTTCATTATAGGTAATTTTTTTGCAGTTAAGCATTATTTTCCATTGTAGATATTTTGTTCAGAAGCATTCATTAAATGGAAGACAATTATAACAAATGATGTGAAATTTCTTCCTTATGAAGAGCAGGAATTAATTAGAAGAAAAAGTGACTTCTGAATCTAATCACTTTTTTTTCAAATTTGAAATGAAATAGAGCTATTTAAGTTACATTTTTTAAAACTTTAATAAACATCTTTCTCTTGAGTCAACCCTTGGATCATAATTAATATCTGCTGAATGAATACAGGAATCCATGTGTGGTTTTATATAACCAGACCTTCATGTGAATGTTGTGGCTGAAATATCTACATCTCTCTGTCTGTCCCTATAAATACATTTGATACAAGTGAGTACCAGAGGTGACATTCAAATCTCAAGAATGTTTGTTTTCTTATAATTATTGAGTAAGTCTAACTTGAGACTCTTCACTCAAATGTTTCCTCAAAAAGAAGTGAGTTTAATTTAGAGGTGTTGTATTGCTTTTTGTGGCTCAATCATTTTCTTTTGAGCAATTAATGTTGAACATTAACCTGAAGTAATCTCAAGAGCCATGAGATGAGTTGAGGTGTTTGTAGAACTATTGTGACAGAATTTGGTTAAGTAGTAACACAAACAATGTGAGGAAAGGTGCCAAGTCATTACCGGCTATTCCCAGTGTATAAGCCTCAAGTTCCCCTAGTGGGGGAGGCAGCTCTTAACAAGTATTTCAAAGATAATTTTAAAAAGCAAAAGTTAATCTGTTGAAAAAAATACACATTTAAGAAATAATATAAGATTAGTTTGCATAATATTTTGTGAATTGGAGTAGACTTTTGGTGTAAAAAAAAATCCAGTGATAATATAGAGAAAGTTAAAAGTGACCCACTGGCAGATGACAGCTAGCTATGCCATGCTGGTTCCAGTAGAACCAGTAGAAAGTGAACAAACAAACAAACAAACAAACAAATGAACAGAAGTACTTAGAGAAAATAAGCTGGATATAAACAAGGGTGCTCTATTGTCATGTTTAGAACAATCTAGAAGCAATGCTACAGAAAGGACTAATATGAAGCACTGGTACTTCTTTATTACAGAATACTTTAGTCCTATTTTATTCATTTATTTATTTACTCATTTACCAGATTTGAACTCACGACCTTGCACTTTGCCAGGCAGGTGCTTATGCTGCTAAGCTATCATCCCATGATGTTTCTTTGTTATAGTTTGGTTTTGTTGTACCAGCAATCAAACTCAAGAGCATTGTGTTCACCTGCTAGGTGCTTGTGTCACTGAGCTACATCCCCAGCCTTAGGCCTATTTTAATCCTTTCACCTTCTCCAGAAAAGTTGCTAAAATACCTGATCACCACAATGACTCTTTCTTGACAGCATCTCATCCAGACTGAGTTTCAACTTCTCTAATTCTTTAGCCAGCTGAACTTGTAAAAGGCTCTTTTTGGCGCCTTTTTACTGAGATGCCCCACAATTTCCAGCATGCTTTTTCTCTGCTGAAATAAACTAAATTTTGCTGAGTGTTTTGATTACAGGTATGTTCCTAGTAGCCTTATTTGGAGTGCTTTAATAGCATCATATGGGGATGTTAACAGCACCATATTGAAGATAATTTTAAAGACAGAGGATGAGTTCTGGAATTCTTTAATGTATATACAAAGAGTTTGTAAGCAACTGTTTCATCAAATGTAAACTTGGCAAGAGAAATATAAGGGAATGTGTGTGTTATTGTATAAAATGCAAAACAGCAAATACAGAAATTAAGAAATTAAATATAAACAGACACTGACAATCTTAACCATATCTTAAATAGTTTACTTGAATAATTTTTCTCAAATTTCACACAAATTATATCTTCAAAGTGGGAAAGTAGGGCTCTCCTCATGTTCAGATATTGTGATTTGCACTTAGTCAACTTCTTGTTGTTAAAGATTTTCTCCTCAACTACAAAGTAAATTCGAATTTTAAAGAAATAAAATACTGCTATTCATGTATTAGTAAATCCTAAAAAATCTCTAATATTGTTATCTTTCCTTTGTTAAGTCCTCTTCCAATATTTGCTATTGTCATTGTGCTCATGCAGCATCAAAATGGCCCTGATCACTTAAGGGGACAAGTAACATGTCATCTCTATTAATTTGGATGTTATAAAAACCACCATACCAGGTAAATGAGATTGTACACATGATACATGAGTCACAATGCAAACAGTGTTATAATTCTAATAATTTAAAACTGGGCAACATTTTGACCAACAAAAACAGTGATTCTTGTAATCAGATATCGTTGTAATCATAATAATGTCCAATTGAGCTTGTTATACGTTATATATAAACCTTCAGACACACATCTGTTGGAATATATTGAAAATTAGTAGACAAAAAAATAAACCCTTAGGAAGTTCTTGGAAATGTTAAGCTGTAGATATTGGCAAAAAAACAAACTTGTTGGGATAAAAAAAGACCCAATTTAATCTAGTTAATTAACAACAAAACAGCAGGGAAAATGAAACATCCCTGGTTATGATTGACTGTAATTGAAAATGACTAATGATGCTGTCATTTTGCAGCTTACATCTGAGGAAATGATGCCTGGAAGATTGTAATTGTCCTCTTGACCATTTGTCTACAATAATTATTTTGTGTTAAAGTTCAGGATAGAGCCCTTTATCCAGATGCATATGATTCCTTACACCTTACATTTATTGTTATATGTAAAATTAATTCAAAATAAGTAGTAAAATATATTACAAAGATCATCTAAGCAAGATTTCTTTTGATAACAAAAAGCTAACAAGTAAAAACACCTGGCTTCATCTTATCACTTCAGCAAATAACAAAAACATTTAAAATTCTATTAATGCTCTCATTTCTTTCTTTCTTGTATATTTACTTGCAAGGTCTACAAAGTCTCACTACACAGATCTGACTCGTAGTGATCTTCCTGCTTTCAGCCTCCCAAGCACTGGGATTACAGGTATGTGCCACCACACACAGTCTCGTTCCCTTCTCAGTGCGCCACGGGCATGCCGGGTGATCAAACCCTGGTCCCTGTGTCTGCCTTAAGCAGGTGCTTTCATCCATTGAGCTATCTGCCCCCCCCATGCTCTCATTTCTAAAAAATGGAAGGTGATATAATTTTAAAAGACATAAGTTTTTAATATTTTAACAGAAAGTTAAGTATAAACAGAAAAAATGGCATCTAAATGCTTAAATAGAAAGAAGAAATAGTTTATTTCTTATGGGATTGTTGATATTATTGTCAATGGAGTTAGTTGTTTTGTCACTTTTTCAACGTTGCATGTATTATTATGTAAAACCCAGGTATTATCCCCTAGAGAATGGAACATAGCAAAATTGAGCCAATCAGTGTACCTTATCATAAAATATAATTACCAAAGGGAAACTTTTAGCAAAAATTTAAACAATTCATCTAACTTGAAAGATGCTATTTGAAGAGCTGACCAGAGAGCTCAGTGGACTAAAGCGCCTGCTTAGGCAGAGTGCAGCAGCCGGGTTTTGATCTTCCGCATACTGTGCCTGTCCTGCCCCCAGGGCACGCTGAGATGGCTTGGGAGGCTGAAAACAGGAGAATCACTACAAGTCTGATTTACGTAGTGAGACCCTGTAGGCCCTGTATTAATATATAAGAAAAATAAAGATGCTATTTGAGATTAACAGGAAAAAAATATACGAATGAAATGATATAAAAGTGTGTGTTTGTGTGTGTGTGTGTGTGTGTGTGTGTGTGCTGGGGGAAGAGAGGTGAGGGAGAGAGATGTAGGGAGAGGAAAGAAGAGAGGGAGGGTGGGAGGAAGGGAGAGAGAGAAAGCTACTTATTTAATCATACTGTAAGATTGTTGAGGTAATTTTGTACCGTAGATCTAGTATTGTATTAATGTCCTTAGAACAGTCCCATGATGTGATTTTTCAATTTTAATAGGAAATCCTCAAAGAGAACAAGTTGATTAGACAGGAATTTTTTCAAAAAGAGACAAAAATGTACCATCTTGGGAAAGTAAAGAAATACTGGAGAAGTCAAAGAAGAAAGAAAAGAAAAAGCAAAGAAACTGAAGAGGGATGAGGCTAACTACTGGTCAGAACTGTGTTTGAGAGCTGAACGCAGGAGCCAGACTGGCTGTCTGAGTCAGAATGTGGAGAGACAGACCATCAATTTCCAAGAAACAGCCCTATTGTCTGTTGTGGCCTTCATTAGAATGTGGTGCTATGCTGACCCTGGGGTGCACTGAGATGGTTACTGAGACTAGGCGTGGTGGCATGGACCTGTAATCCCACCACTTGGGAAGCTTAAAACAGGAGGAATCACTGAGGCTGATCTACATAGTGAGATCCTGTAGAACTTGTACTAAATCCATTTAAAGAAGAAGAATGTTTGCAAGTGGACAACATTGTATTTATCCACTAAAATACTGGATCTGATGTGCATATCAAGAGAATTCTCATTTTCTTTTTTAAGAATATCACTTCTTTCTTCATAATGGTCATAGTTTCTAAATGTTTCTCTCCCTGCTAGTAAAAAACAGTAACAAATATTCTTATGACAACATACTATAGTCTGCTCAGAGCCATTTCCCTTTCTATTAAGGGCTGAGAGCTCAGAGTTTAAGGAAGAGGTGTTAGAAATAGCATGACTGAAAATTTTTAGTATATGGATTCAGTGTTGAAAAAGGCTTTGTTCATGTACTATAAGAGCATTGGATCATCCTTCAAAAATTGTCCTTAACCTTTAAAAAAGAAGCTTCTGATCCATGCAGAGATTTTAACAGCTGCCCTCACAGCTTTCTGCCTTATGTTGTTGAGCGCCATGTTCTGCGCCGTGAGGTCATTTTTCTGAGCCTCTAGTGTTTCAGGCTGTGACAAGCCCCCGATAATCTTCAGGTATTTCCAAGGTCAGGGTGCTTATCAAAAGTTGTGGGGCAGGAGAATTAGTTCACTGGCAGAGCATTTCGTTACCACATGTGAGGCCATAGGTTCCATTCCCAGAACCAGAAAATAAAGATAATGAAGTTACGGGTCAATTATTTCTACACAATCTTTGGCTCTCAAATCATCTCACCCTTTTGTCTTATCAACCAGAAGGGTTGATTTTTCTCCAAACTCAGGAGAGAAATGGTAGAACAGAAATGAGGCTTCATGTGTGTTGTACTTTTGCCAAATGAACTTAATAAAGATTAAAATAGTAAAAAAAGGCCCCTGGTCATAACAAAATGGGCTTAAGAGATATGAAAGAGAAAAGTGATATATCCTTATTCTTCTTTTTATTTCAGAACAGTAATTCTCCTTTAATATTACAAATTTATAGCAGAAAGTCAGTATTCTCTGACTAGACGGATTCCCTCTTTGACCTCACAATGATCCAAGTTACCACCAACTGCTTGGGTTGTTTTATAGCTAATGAAAACAAAATTAGTTTCTGATTTCAATTATGAATTTTCTTCTCTGGTTTTTTTTTTTAGTTTTAAAAAATGTATTTTTGAATTCCATCCCTGGTACCGCAAAAAAAAAAAAAGTATTTATTTGGTACAGGGCCTCGCTACACAGCTCAGACTAGTAGCAATCCTCCTGTCTCAGCCTCCCCAGTTCTAGGATTTCAGGTGTGTGTCAGCACATTTGGTTTTTGTAGCTGGCATGGTGTGCCTTGGGCTCTGGGGCTGACCCAGCATGCAGTATTGGAAATCAAACTTAAGTCCCTACACTTGCCAGGCAGGCACTTAGACTGCCGAGCTATTTCCTTAGCCCCTTTCTATTTTTTTAACTAAAGGCAAAAATTAAGGCCAAATTTGTATAAATTTGTGCATTTTGGTAATTGTTACAATTGGTTGGGTCTGGGATATAGCAGTATCACAGCACCTGCCTGGAAACCTTGAAGTTCTGAGTTCAGTTCCCAGTACCAAATATATATATGCAGTGGTCCATTTGCTCATTTCGTGACTTGCTACAGTGAGTGATATTCTGGTAACCACTCTGGGAATTTGGTTTCTTTAAAGAATCAGTGGATACGCTGAAATGTATATTTCACGACTGTCTCTTACTACAATCTGAACACTGAACATACTGTTAGTTTATCAAGATGATTGTAATGAGCTTGAGCTTTGATGCAAGCTATGTTTCTGGATTTCAGGAGTGGAGACAAATGTATTCCTGAATAAATGTATGTTACTATCTACAGAGAAACCTGAGGCTTTTAGCATCTAGTGTTCAGACCCTATGTCCAGGCCCAGACTTTTAAATTTGCCCAAGGAAAAGTCCCTTGTAAACTATAGGAGAAATAAACAATTCTGTAGAAATGAAGCTTGGGCCAAGCACAACAGAAACGAAGCACTGACCTTAGAGATAGAATCAGAGTCCTAGCAATGTTGTATGCAAGGACAAACTGGCTCTGTGTAATGAGGTTATTGACCTGCACTGTTTTAGAGCAGTTTTAAACATGAGGGTGAGGTTCACTAAATCTCAGCCTGCAGCATTACCTGAGAAATCAAGACTGATCAATAAATAGCCACCACCACAGGCTCCCAGGAACCTTCATCATAATGGGAACCATTGTAATTTTGATCAGGTACAGAGAATAAGGTAACTTATGCCTAATGTCTATTTATCACTGGACACTCATTTGCAAATGGAAGCCATTGATTAGCTGTTTTTTTTTTTCAAAACTAACCAGGCTTTCCATCTTTCCCCATGAAGTAGCCTGTGAACAAATGTGCCCTAGACTGCAAAATACACCCAGAGAAAAGAAAGGCATGGAACACTTTCTTTCACTCATGCTAGGTTTCTACCAAAGATAGAAGCAATTACATGACATTTCACTAAAAATTCTTGACCCAATAAAATACTGAAACCCAAGTGACAATTTTCCTTTTTCATAAGAAAGAACAAGAAAGGAAAGGTCACAGACCATATTGTGATTCTTTACAGCTGTTGGAGACAGACAGTATGATGCAGTAGCTTGATTTGAATTAAGCCAAACAATATGGAAAGCATCAAGGCTGGCAAGCAAAGCAATAAAGCCCCAAAGAATTTAATCTACCTTGAAGGTGGGACTCCTTTTTGTATTGATGGCAGCACACCAGGACAGAAATGACTCCTCTAATGCAATGACTTGTTAATAGCCTTAAGATCACAATATATAAATAGGATATGTTGATCAAAAAGACAGCTTTGCCTCTGTTATTGCATTATGACCAATATTTCCTTACAACTTATTTCATTGATTATAAATAGACCACGTCAATGGCAAATGGACAGCAGGGGAAGCATAACCCATTATGAGGTAATGAATATTGCTAGAGGTTGCTTCATTACCTTCACTGGCTGAGTGGCTGGTTTTTCCTTGTACAAATGCTGCCCTTTAGACAAAATCTTTTCCACATCCGGTTGTTTAGCTTCAACTGCTACTTCAGTTTCCTGGGGAAAAGAACCCATACAGTGCAGATTAACTTCACAGTTAGCAATCAAATTACTAAATTTAAATATACCCTTGGAGACTCCACATGTATTGCAGATCAATTTCTGCATAGTACAGAGGGGCAAAAATGTAGCTTTTGGTGCAGAGAAAAGAAAATAGAGGTCTCTGGGAAACACACCGAGGTTAAAAATATTTGCTTCAGTTACATCATAATACTATAGCATAGAAATACAGACAGTAATTTTCTATCTTCCAAAAATGTATAATGCAATGGGAGATATCATTTGTTAGTATCATTTATGCATATACATACTAATCTTAGCTTCAGTAATATCAATAATGTTAATTATTATTTGTTTTATTAACTTTTACTTTACAGGACTCTGTTTGGCTTTTGGATCTAAATTCTTTTGTGAAATGGAAATCAAATAATGCTTTCCATATCACTGTCAAAATGAAGTTTTTTTCCAAGAGTAAACACTTAAAAGCACAGTATCAAAACTCATTATATAGTAAGCAGTCAAACTTAATAGGCCTTTTAAGCCATGACTAAATTAAACGTTTTTACTGTTTGTTTTTCCTTACCCCAGAAAAGACTGAAGCATGACAGAAAAAAAAGTCGTGTTAGATTTATGAATATGAAGTGATTCGTTACTGACTGCTGTCTAGGGTTCTTGAAGAGAGAACAAAAGAAATGTGTATGAATTGAAGCTGAAGGAAGTGAAGTTAAATATTACAGAAGACTTTTTGGATGGAACACTTGTTAAACACTGGGATAGAGTATTGATTAATCAATGTCAGGCATCAGTCAGGGCCCGAGCAATCTTCCCCATGGAGTGGCTCCTGATTAACCAGTGTTGCTCTCCCTCCTGATCCTACTGTGGAGCCTCCCCATGCTGCTAGGAGTACGTGTCTTCATGCCACTATTTCCTTTCTACACTATATTTGCACCTGTTCTTGCTCAGCCCAGGAGAGCAGGGAAGCCCTGAACGTTCATCACTGTAATCTTATACTGCACTATCATGTGTTTTGTCATTTATTAGTATTGAGCACAGGCTTTTAAGAGACATGATTTCCCCGGATCTTACAATGACTACCAGTGAGAGAAAGATGCGTTGCTCCAAAGTGTCTGTAACATTAAGCCTAACTCTGGGCATTAGAAGGTGTGAGTGCAAATCTCACTTCCTCCAAAAAAGGAGCCTAACTACTTAATTTTCTTCAAACTGCTGATTGGTGGTCTCACTGCCCATTGCCAAGAAAAGCTATTGTTCCTTCAAAGCACAGTACCTGGACTAGCTAACTCTTTGCAAGAAAAGGAAATAACTCTGATATTTCGAATCAGGAATGGGACAAATCTATTTTTAGGAACTAAAATCCTAAAAAGTGCCATTCGATTATCAATTCACCCTTAACATGTTCTTTGCAAAACATTGGAGTGTACTGAACAGTGAAAGGATTTCAGAATATTTGAGAGAGAAAAATAAGACAAATTAATCTAAATGAAGTAGAGAACAGAACCTATTTATCAAGGTAAAAATTATTTATGGACAATATAACCAAAATTTTTCACGTATACATGTTTGATTTTGTCTATATCATAAACTATCAAGCCCAGTCCATGCATGATACCCAAAGTGTACATTTAAAATTATGTACACATTATGTACCAAACCAAGGTAACTTGAAACTGTGTCACCACCATTCATATTGTGTGTGTTTAATCTAAGGTAAAGTACATATTTTTACTGACTTCCAGGGACCTTCCCTGTGAATTGATATTAGCAATTACTGGTATGTGACAAAGTGTCATGAGAAGCTTCATCATGGTCATAGATTATGTCCTTGATGATAAAATGGTTACCATTTATATAATGACTACTATACACCCGTTCCCAAATACCAACAGGAGATTTCCACTTTACAGATGAGAGAACAAAAGCTTGATGCCTAAGATAGTGGTGGTGGTAGTGGTAACAAGGATGTGAATAATTTGCCCTTAGCCCCAGGGAAAACAGGAGATTTAATATTAAAAGACAATTCCATCTGAAACAGAAATTCATGTTGTTTCTACTAATATAAGTCACCTCTCCACATCTTATTAAAACCTGTGTCATCTGGCTTGATCTAACAAACATGAGTTCTAAGAATTAATAGATTTCATTTTCATTGTCTGACTCTATTTCACATTACGATGTACACTAACAAAATGTCATATTTGTCTGATTATAAAGAACAATCAAAGTTGGCCTGTAAAGTCACCAGAGTTGTGTAGTACAATTAGGAATTCCACATAAACTCTGTGTTGAAACCATTCAAGGTGACTCATCCTGGAAAGTAAGAGGATGCCACCTTGCTGTAGGAATATCTCCCTTCCTTTGGGATTTTCTAAAACAGAACCAAAGACCATTATTCCTATCACCCCTGTATTCTTATTTAACCTTTCAAGTTCCTTTCTTTTATCTATCATGACATACTACAATTTGTCAAACTATGTGTGTGACTAATTTGGCCGTTCTTATGGATTATCACCTATGAGAACAAATCTAGCAATTATCTTGCTCAGTCATTGTATTTCAGGCAGTACCTATCACATCCCTACCAATATTTTGACAGTGCAACCCTGTGGAATTTGAATTAGGCTATGTATGAATGGAAACATTAGTTCATAGATTTTTTTGGGGGGGAACCAGGGATTGAACTCAGGCCCTTGTGCTTGCCAGGCAAGTGCTTATTCTACTGAGCTACCTCCCCGGCCCTGTTCATAGAATTGAAACATTTGTTCATAGAATATATTTATGGGATTCGAAAGTTTCTTTTAAAATAATTTCCTAAACTTATATACATAATCTACTCTTCTACTTCTGAACTTACTTTATTCAAAAAAAATTTGTATCTTCATGTTATTGATCACAACATGTTTAAAATCCATTCTTATAATACAATAAAATAGATATTTTATACTTAGTCTTTTCAGTGACTTCCTTTTAACTGAAATTCCATTCCTTTGGCATTTTCCTTCTTTGTCAAAATATTTACATGATTTAATTTTCACGTAGAGAACCAACAAAAACTACAACTATGAATGTTCTAGCAAGCAAATGACTATTTTACATAACAGATTTCAAAACATGAGACCTCAAAGCAGGTACTTTATAATCATTGCACTTGAAGCATATAAACTTTTTTAAAAAACTAGTTTGTAACTTCTAAGGAGGAGTAAACTTACGGTGCTGGAAGACTGAGCTTCCTACAGAAGCTAGCAACTTACGTGTGCATTAAAACCAACCCCATCAGAGCATGGGAACTCAGCCTTCCTTCAAAACTTCTACTGCCATTTTTTAAAATCAACGTGCATAAGATGACAACATTCTCTTTTTAGGTTCCTTTAAAAATTTAATGTCTTTCCCTAAATATGAATAAATGATTTTTATCTGTCTGATCTAATACAACTTTTATCTTTCGTACTATTTATTCAGTACCATCTTTTACATTAGACAATCTAGATGTATTTTTTCCATGATTGGGGCTAAAGCCAGGCTTTTGTACTGAGCTATATCCTCAAGCCCTGGTTACTTATTTTGAAATTGCTAAACTTTCTGGGATAGGTTTAAATTTGTGATCCTTCTACCTCAGCCTCCTAGAGTGCTTGGATTACAGATGTGTGTACAATATCACTGATCCACTGCATCATTCATCGAATATATTTATCAAATGATTTGGACAGTCAACATGCTACATCCTGATATATTTTACCAGACAATTTTCTAGTTCTTGCTCATACATGCAGCTATGTACTTGAGATATATATCTGCACATATATGTATAGTACATAACAACACAGCCATGGAAATGAATGATGTGTGTATAATGGAGTGCATACCTACACAGACAGTTGAGCACATACATGCAAGCATGTTAATGTACATGGGCTGGGGACATGATTCAAGATGGTTGTAATACTGATGCAGATGTCCAGTGAGCAACTGGAGAAATAAGGCTGATGTCAGAGCATCCCATGTGCTACAGCTGCAAGTTCTAAGCAGGTGTGTGCTAGACAGACCGAGGAAAGGATAGCAGGCCACGGGAACTGTCCAGGAGTAGCTACTACAGGCAATGCAATACCATTGCCCCCTCTATCCTTATCTTCCTCTGTGTCCATGGATTCAAGCAACAATGGATTGAAGATATTTTTAAAAAAGCATATCTACACTCAATAGCATTCAACATGTAGACATATTTTCTTATTGTCTCAGTAATAAAGTACAGTTATTTAAACAGCAATTATATTGTATTAGGCATTAAGAGTAATCTAGAGAGGATTTAAAGTATATAATAAAATGTGGATAGGTTGCATGGAAATACTATATCTTTTTGAAAGAGAAACTTAAGCATCCATGGATTATATTATACACAGGGAATCCTGAAACCTATCAAGGCAAAACTGCATTTCCTGTCTTCAGATCCTGAAAGTAGCCCCAACTTTAGTCTTCCAGGGAATGGACATTCTAAAGCCACATCATTTTTCTCTGTAGAAGTGTTTTGTGTCATCATGCCTGTCATTTAGCAACTCTTATCATCACTGCTGTCATCTCCTCATTCTTCACTGAAATAATGCAGAGCTCAAGTACCTGGCTGAGACTTACTCTTGGTCTCTTAGGAATAGAGCAATGAGTGAGGAAAATCACGTTCAGCTCGAAATTCTTTGTGGCTGCTTTTCTTTGGTACATTTTTGGAGAACTAGATGTCTAATTGCGTACACCTTTTATAAGTCACTAGAGAAAGACCATTTTGAAGATGAATTTCTATAACTTACCTTCTAATATGTATTTGCTATATAGATTTATTAGTTACAAAGATAGCAGAGTAATTCAGATCAAAATATTGCTGGGAGGGTCAGCTATAACTAAATCCAATTAAGTTGCTTTAAAACATTCTTTTCCATATTTTTCTTAATGAGTTTAAAATATACTAAGAGAAGATGATAACCATCCTGAAAAAAATGGAAGCATAAGTGAATTTTAGAGTTTTGGCATCCTCCATAGAAATAAAACTCAACATGAAAAAACTGAAGTGAAAAGCACCAATTAACCTCAGAAAAAAGTATGTGTATGTAAAGATAAGAAAATGCTGACAATGTCAACCAATGGCTACGATGACAGAGACTGTTATA
>NW_004524617.1:2323228-2339338 GCF_000260255.1 Octodon degus | reverse complement strand
ATGTTTTTTGAGACAGGGTCTTGCTACATAGTCCAGGCTAGTCTGGAACTGATAGCAATCCTCCTGTCTCAGCCTCCTGAGTGCTGGGATTACAGGTGTGCACCACCATGGTAGGCTTCTGTTATGACAATATTGACAAATTAGGGTTTCCAATGTTTATCATGTGCCAAAAATATGTTTTATACATGGTTTTAAACAGATTTTATCTAATTTCACAGTGCTAAGGTTGAAAAAGATTAGGTAGGTTCATTATCTAAAACCACAAAACTTGGCAAATAGAGTAGAGGCTACTATATGCACTGGAAAGGTGTGTCACCGAATCCTTTTCTTTCTTAGTCTGCTGTGTTCTGTTTGTATATGTGCGTGCGTGCGTGTGTGTGTGTGTGTGTGTGTGTGTGTGTAAACGTGCTTCCTATGGTTTCCTCCTAATCCTGGCTGATGTGATGCTTATTGTTATGTTAATTTTTTCCCTTACACTTTTAACTTCAATACAGTGCATAGTATTTTTACAGAGTACAAGTGAGAGAAAAACTTGCCTCTTCCACAGAAAGGAAACAGATCATTGCATAGCCTTGAAAACACACTGAGGACTCCTCTTTGAGAGTTTATGATTGTCAAACCTCTGATATTCGGTTAGAGAATCGATTGGAATAATCTTTCATCTCACAAATGGCCTCACATCTTCATATGATTTTGGATAAGGTGAAAAGGCCACCACTAAAATGGAACTAGGGCTAATTATAGTGACCAGTTTTTGTAAGTAGAATGTTCATACAAAGAATATTCATACAAACAGTCTTCATGGGATTTCAATAAACAAATTCACTTCTAATAATAGAATATTTCCATTTAGGTTTTCTTCTCCTGCCATACGCTTAATGTTTCCTACAATGCCATACTATACACTGGAGTTATGATTCTTATGATAGACCAAGAGTTTTATTTTCATCATAGTACTGACAATTTGTTATAAGTGTGATTAATGTGCACTAATTGGGTCATAGGGAGTAACTATCAATACTGCCAAGGAGAATAGCTTGATCTATTTTTAAATCCTGCCCTGCCCTGATAGGTTTTTTTTCCTTAGTGTATTTGGTCACTACAGAGTCTAACTATGCAGCTCAGACACCTGGTGATCCTCCTGCTTTCAGTCTCCCTAGTGCTGGGATTACAGGTGTGGGCCACTATGCCTGGACTCTAGTCAGCTCAGCCTGCCCTGGGGGCGGGGCTGCTGTGGCATGTGGTACCAGGGGTTGAACCTGCGGTTCCTGAGCTGGCGTAACCTTCCCTAAGCAGATGCTTTAGTCTGCTGAGCTATCTTGCTGGCTCCCTGATAGGTTTCTGAAATGTACTAAATGTAAATATCTTTGGTTTTAGTTAATTCTTATTAATCAGCTTTATTTATAATGGGCAGTTGCTGATCTGATAAGCAGGAAAGTAAAGGTTAGTGAAGAAAATACTAAAAAAATGCCAACAATGACACTAGCAAGTGATATGCATAATGATATGTTCTTACACTACCTTTCTCTTATTTGGCCTTAGTTATTTTTTTGTTGTTGTTGTTTGTTTGTTTGGTGGAACCGGGGATTGAACGCAGGCCCTTGCACTTGCCAGGGAAGCGCTTATTCTACTGAGCCATCTCCCCGATCCCTTTCTTATTTGGTTTTAGACAAGGTCTTACTGTATAGTTCAGGCTGACCTTGAACTCACTGTGTATTGCAGGCTGGCTTGGAACTTGTAGTGAACTTTTGCCTCAACATTCTGAGTGCTGGGATTACAGGTGTGCAGCATCATGCCAGCCATGCGTTTACATTTCTTAAGAATTGATTTATGGAACATCATTTTTTTTGACTCTCAAAATTGACTTATTTAATTTTAGGAGAAATGTGCATCTTCACAAGTTGTCTTTTCATAATTCAGGAATATTGTATGCTTCTCCATTTCAAATGTAATATTTCTACAGTATAATTCAACACTAAGTTCATGGGGGGGTTATGTGTATGCACATTTGTGTGTTTTTCAGTAGGAATTTGGTATTCCTAAGGATAATATAACATGGATAAATTTTGGCTTTCTTTCTTTCCTTAGTTTTAGTTATTATTTTTTTCTTCATTTTACCTATTGCCCCCTAAGAATATATGAATACATATAAAACCTCAGATTATATCAATATATAATGAATGCCTATTTAAAAATACTGCAACGAAGACATAAATAGCCCTCACATATTTTAAACATTCATTTGGTTTTTTTCATTTGACAAAAAATCATTAAATAGCTACTGTATTCCAGTAGCTGGTGTAGGGATTAGAAATACAAGAATACTGACACAGAGCCACATGCATAACATGTGCAACAAGTATCACCGTGTAATATGCAATGAAGAACAGAGCAAGAATTACCCAGTCCTATGACTGATAGATAAGAGAGTCGGAGGAAGAAGGTTTGAGCAAAGGCTTGGAATAGCTACAGCTCATGAACCTGGTTCACACAAGGATTGACAGTAGAACGAAAGTATCCTAAGGGAACATGAGGAACATACACAGCCATCGAGGACAGTAAAAAGATACCATATGTGAGAATGAGAAAAATGGTACAGGAATAAAAAGACAAAAGCCAGAACTAAGAGATTTTTGTACTTTTCTACACCACTCATGACCTTAGCGCAGAAGCCATAGCATGCTTTCAAACAAGAGAAAGGTATTTTTGCATTCTAATTCATGTTCTACAAATGAATATACTCTGTATAAACCTATAAAGTGATAGGCAAACATAAGGTCCACTATTAATATATGGTTTTCAATTCAAAACTACTTATCTGAATGAAATGTGGGTACTTCTTCTGGAAAGCAAATTCAAGATAAAAGTGATAACTTTTTCTTTAGCAAACATAGGTATCCATTTTCTTGTATTTTTCTCACTTATTTACAAAGAATACCTGCTGTTATTTGGCCATTTTGCAATCACTACAATCACAGGTTTTTCTGTTAGGATATTGTACCAATTTCTAACAGAGTTGAAAAGACTGGACTTTGCAGACAATATCTACTAGTGGTATATCTCAAGTTCAGGAATGTTAAAATGCAAAATATTTTTGTCTAATCAAAAAACTCTGATACTGTAATTGATTGATTAGCTGTTCAGTATCCATTAATTTTTTTGATATGATTGGCGTAACGGTGAATACGTTTCCTTCCTCCTTGATTTTGGCTTGACCATTTGCTTTGCTTTGATCAATGGATTATGGGAAAAAACGACTGTATGGCAGCTATGACCTGCATATTATTTGGTCTTCCCTCATGATGGAATAGGACACTACACAGTGGCTGCGCTTTCAGCTTGGTTTCTGGAAGAAGAAGATATCTGGAGCAGATGCAAGGTCCACAATGATAGGAGCTTAACCTGATTATAGCATAGAGCAAAGCAGCCGATCTTCAGATACATAAGAGAATAATAAATGTTTATTATACCTCATTGTAATTTCAGGATGGTTTGTTACTACAGTGAGAGCTAACAATTACAATATTATAGTAAAAGCAATCAATCAAAAATATACAGCTTTCTGCAATGAAAAATTAAGTAAACCCTTAAAATAACTGGGCCCTGGTCACATATATTAACTCCACCATCTCTCATTCCACATACAAACTATTTGCTAAAAAGGGTACCCCAAGAAACAAAAATGAAATGGAATCAATATTGTGTGAGAGCCTGACTTCTTCAGCCTAGATTGTCAAGCAGGCTCTGACAAATGAAGGCTGACGGATTGCAAAATACAACATTGTATAGTTGAGTTTCTTTCTCTTTCCCCTCATGCTGGGTGACTGTTCTTTTATTTGTCTACAATTATGTTTGCTAGACCACTGCAACTCAGCTTTCTTTCACTGTAACTGCATGCTGTCTTATATGTGCCAAGATGACTGACAAAGGACGACAGGTTCTCTCTTTCAATTCTGGGCTAATCAAGGCCAGGCTACCAAAGGGAGGCTTGTTTTTGTGGTTTAGAGATTTATGGATTTCAGAAACAATCTGTCCGAATATACAAAGTATAATGCAGTATTCATTTTTAATGCCGCCAGTGTGCTGAAACTGGGACGATATAATCTACTAAGCTGCGGAGCTAAGAATATTCGAGGCCAATGTAAAAATAGACATAGGGTCTGGCCAAAAAGCTCAGCAGATTATAGCACCTGCAAGCAGGTGCAGGGGTGAGGGGTTCAATCCCTGGGACTGCCATGCTGGCTCCGCCCCCAGAGCATGCTGAGACTGAAACTGAAACTGCACGTGGTGGTGCACGCCTGTAATCCCAGCTCTTGGGAGGCTATAAAGAGGCAGATCACTACGAGTCTGATCTAATAGTGAAACCCTGAACACCCTGTAGACCCTTCCCTAAAAATATATATACACACACACACACAAAAAAAAAAAGAATGGGCATAGTAGTGATCATCAAGCAATGAGAATGGAGAACTTAAAACAAATGTTTCACAGTCATTTTGTCAACAGACTTCCTTTCACAGGTGAAATCTTACTAAAACTTCTCTGACCAATTATCTCATTCACTTAATAAACAATTTATCTGATCTGTTCAAAACACTGACTTGGATACTAGATATGTAACAGTAAACAAAATTAAAAAAAAAACTTTCCTACATTCATGATGCTTACATTCTAATGGGATGTAAGAAAGTTGAGTTGCAGTGCTTGACTGGGGAAGATAAATTATGGTAGACTGGAGGGTGAAAAGTTCTAAAGAGATAAAAATGAAGCCTTCTATGTGGGTAGAAGATATATGTGCGGAGTAATGGGAAGCTGAATGTAGATACTTTGGAGAGTGCTTCTGAGGAAAGCCTTATGGAGAAGGTAAAGTATGAATAAACCAGGTAGCTCAGAGGGAAACAACTGATGGGTAGGAGAATATATCTGGAATATTTGGCAGCATAGTAAGGAAGCAAAGATTAATGGGGTCCTTCTAATAAATAATGGGAAATTTTCAGGAAGCAGAGACAGAGAAGTTGGAGAGGAAGGTAGGTCCTGCAGTACATCCTTATAAGGTTTTCCTGAATTTCTGAACTATGGGGGGCTTTCA
The DNA here is from genome assembly GCF_000260255.1 of Octodon degus. Taxonomy (NCBI): domain Eukaryota; kingdom Metazoa; phylum Chordata; class Mammalia; order Rodentia; family Octodontidae; genus Octodon; species Octodon degus. The sequence goes on along the minus strand of NW_004524617.1, from coordinate 2,334,249 downwards.
GCAGAGGACAGATATGATCTGTCTTATATTTTACAAGATTATTCTAGATGCTGAGGTAAGATTTAGGAAATGCAGAAAACAGTTAGTAGATATGAACAGATTCTTAGGGAAGCTAAATTTTACCGGGGGAAGTATTTGTCTATGGAAATCTGAAGCACTCATTTTGAAATCTGTTGTACATATAGTCATTAAATGCTGGCCAAAACTGTGATTTGCTTTAATAGCAATATATGACACTGCTTACAATGGCTTCATTTAACTGATGGCCCTCAAGTCTCACTACATTCTTGAGTCCTTGCTGAGAGTGGGTGATCTAGGTGCAATCCTGATATGAGTTGAAAATTTGCAACAGACTTAATACCCTACAAAGCCTTAAGTCTTGACTAAAATGCTGCTATCTGCCTCTTAATGGGTAGAATTCTCACCCTGACTAACTCTCTATGTTGATATCTGTGACCTAAGCAACTACATTGAAGACAGCAATGTGTAATACTAAAACTATTCTTGAAATCCTTGTCATCTTGGTCTTCTAAATGTGTAGTGTTTCTAATGTCATATCAATAACTCCCATACTCTCTTTAAAGTAATTTTTAAAAAGGTAATGAAAGTAAATGATAGAGAAAAACAAAAATTTAAGTTTCATGAAAGCATTTTTTAATATTCAATCATATGTCCCATCTTGCATAACTGTATCTGTTAATCTGAGCAACAGATTTGAAGATAAAAATAGATAATATATCAATCACTGTTAATCAGCTATTCTTGTTTTGAAAATCTGTAACATATGTATTGTTACATGTTACTGTGCTTCTGTCTTTGCTTTTGTTTTTCTAGTTCTTGTTTCTACTCTTCAAAATAAAATAAAATTATAATTTCAAAAAAGGGGGGAAAAGCACAGCCATTTATGCAGGGAAATGGTTAGATACATAGTCACTCCCCAGTAAGGTAGAGCAAAATACCACATCAGATCCCTGTCTTAGTCACTTTAGTCATGATACGTAGCACCCACAACTTAAAAGATGAAATATTTATTTGGCTCACATTCCAGTACATATTCAGCTGGCTTCAATGCAGTATGGCAAGGCACAGGCTATGGTATAGAAGAGCTAAGGACAGCTGCTGTGAAAATTGTGGTGGGGAAGCAGAGAGCATGAAGAATTCCCAGTATATCTTTATTGGCCACAGTCCCAGCAACCGACCTCCTATGGCCACCTCCCAATATCACATTTACCTATTCTCTCCATGTTATAATCACCTCCCAAAGCCCTAGCTATGCGCTTATGAGGCTTCGAGGAAATGTCTACATATAAACTGTAACAACCCCATAGATATGGTCAATTAAAATTACAATGAAAAATATACGGGTGGGTGTTTTTAATGATCAAACATTAGAAATATTTTTCTTTTTATCTCCTTACGTAGATATAAGGCTACAATTTGTCATTATACTTGAGAGCAATGACCAACAAACATTTTCTATAAAGAACCAGACATCAAGTTTCTAGGATTTGAGGGTTGCATTAACATAGTCAGCAACGATCATAGGCAAGTGACTATGTTCCAATAAAATTTTATTTACAAAAAAGGTGGAATGCTGAATATGGTCCACAGATTATGTGTTACTGTTTCCAGCTTTATTATAAGTGTGGTTGGAAATTAATCAGAGTAGAGAGAATGCATCTGAGTTCTAGGCTTACCAATCCATGAGTTAGAGCAAGTCACTTAATTCTTTGAGTTTCAGTATTTTCAGTTATAAAATAAATGAAAAATATAGCTATTATTGTGGGTATATGGTTAACAATATCCTTCATCTCATCAGGAAGGTGAAATTTGGATAAAGATCTGGAGTAAGTGAGGAGATGACTAAAGCAGATATCTCCTAGGGAAACAACTGATAGGTAGAGGACAGCAAGTAGAAAGCCTTCTGGCAAGAATGACTCTGGATTGTGCAAACATTTGAGTTTCGATTAATTTTCTAGTTTCATTTTTTCTGGAAAACTAATAAAATTGGAATGTAGAATATACTAGTAGGCAACCCTGATTCAAAGATGAGCCTGATAGGTAAATGTCATCTTTCTTAAGTGTTTTATGATGTAGAAAGTTCAAGTGTCCAATGGAAAAACTATAGTTCAAGGGTTTCCCTACATACAGCAACTCTTATAATTGATTGTGGCTCTTCTGTGCACCTTGGAAATTCTACCTGTGGTCCAAGATGTTGAATCTGGGGTACATAATGCTTTCAGCCCAGGGTTCACATGATAGGATCTCTGTGTGTAAGTCTCTTGTCTTTGCACCTGAGCCGTCATCTGAGAGCAGGTAAGTGCTACAAGTAAGTAGCTCTTGGATGACTACAGAAGCTGCAGAATGCTTTGAATTATAATCCTACCAAAGAGAGATGCTTGATGCTGCCCTTCCTTGTAAGCTGTGCTCCTATCCCTAAGTGTATTCAATGGCATATGTGGTCATTGGTAGTTTTATTCAGTTGAACCTAAGGAAAGGAAACTACCTGATTGGTTTTATAGTAATCAATTCTAAAATCCACATTTTAGTTTCATAGATCAATTGCTCTGAAACTGGGACACATTTTATGATTGATGGTGTGTCATAGTTTAATCGGCGGCACTTCTTTCTTAATGACAAATAAAATAATGATGTATATTCAAATCAATGGTGGCTTAGAAATAATAAGATATGGTATGTGACCAGGCTTTTCATAGTAGGTCAGGATCAAATGATTTAGTATATGCAAAAGTACTATCAACTGCTACCATTTATTGAAAACTTACTAAGTGCAAACATTTGGCTATCTACTTAGCATAAATCATTTCAATTAATCTTACTCAATCTCTACCACAGAAACTTTCAGCAGGAAGTGCTATCATTTTTCAAGTTAAAAAATAGTCACAAAAGGTTAGAAAATTTGCCTAAGATATAAACTGTCGAGTGGTAGATATGAGGTTTGAGTCAAGATCTGTCTGATGTTAATCCTGCATAATGACTGTACTGTGAGTTCCATGAATGTGGTTTCAGTTGGTGCCAATAGAAAACTAGGTTTCATGTGATGAATCCCAACAATTAGAATGTGAATTTTTGTTTAGCATGTAATTTTACTTTCAATTAGAATTTCTCAATCTCAGACTGTTTGCCAGTTTGGGGCTGAGCCATTGTTTCTTGAAAGGTGCAGACCTGTGAGGCACAGCATGCTTTCTAGCATCTCTGGTCACTATTAACAAGATGACAGGAGTATTTCCTCTGCTGTCATATGTGTCAACTGAAACATCTCAGGAATTGCCTTATTGCCCCAGGGAATGAAACCGTCCCCGGTTGAGAATCATTGTGTTATTGACTATAAGAATGAACTAATTTTTAAAAGGTTTATTTGTGGCCTATATTTTCATATGACTTAAAGTGAATGCCTTTCTTTCCTTTTTCTTATAAACAGCATGCTGTGTAATATCATCCATTAATATATTCTTTCAAATGTAGTACCACTAAGCACATAATGACTCTTAAAATTGATTAGAATGTAGTTCTGATGAACTCTAACCATAATCATATATTTTCAATCATTGGGTAAATTGTTCTGGATTTAAATATGTCAAAGGGATTAGAAAACACAATTGATTCTATGAAATAGAGAGGCATACATAACAGAAAGAAATGTTGACATATCTCAACCATAGCATGTAATAGTTGCATTATTTTAAATCAATGTACCACATCTCCAAGTTATTTTACATATAGCAATTGGACATATTTCTTGATGTTTTGGCAGAGAATATTATTAAAAATGTGACTATGTCTAAACACTAGAAATTTTTCTTTAAACATTAAGCAGTTAGAAGTCCCATTTCCATTAAAAGCAAAGAAAAGAGCAATTCAATTTTTACTTCAAGATTGACACACATTTCAAATAAAATAAAAGATGTTTTGGTTTTCACTATTAGGTGCATTACCTAAATTATAGTCATTATCTAAAACAACTCTTTCTAAATTTTTCCACAGCTTGTAAACGAATGCCATCAAATTGGGGATCTGAATTAAAGTCCTGTTTAAAAACCCTCTTAGATTCCTCTCCTGAACAGCCCTTCTTTAAGCATGTACATGGAACAAAGGAAAGATAAAGAGTTCTTGAAATTAAAAAATGTGTTACAGAATAAAGCCCTGTCTTTGGCTCACTCAACATATGAGTTTCATCTTTTGTATCAGGTGTTCATATAGTTTGCCATACTTAATTTGATTTCTATGTCTTCTGCTAAAATATCATTTTTCACTAGTGTCCTGAAAAGTCATTGATAAAGTTTTGGATAAGGAATTATGGGCCAGAATCTTAGATTCATATAACTCAGAATTCTACTATAATTCAGAGTAAATGAGAACTAATTAATCAGTTAAAAAAAAGTAATCAATCCAGTGGAAAATAAGGGCATGTGAAGAGTCAACTCACAAAGAAAAACAGCATGTACTCAAATAGGAACATTAGGTCAACCAGGGATATGAAAATTAAGATAATAAATTAACATGATTTCCAAACAATGTCCATGAAAGCAATATAGAATATATATTAAATTAAAAATGTGCATACTGGGGCTGGGATACAGCTCAGCAATGCAGCGCCTGCCAGGTAAGCACAAGGTCTAAATTCAATTCCCAGAAATAAATAAATAAATAAATAAATAAATAAATAAATAAATAAATAAATAAATAAAATTTTAAAAAGATGTGGGTATCATAATGAGTCAGCAATACCATTTCTAGGTAGCCTCACGTGGCTGTATATGAGGAAAGCATCAAAGAATGTTCTGTTACCATTATTCTCCAAATGCGTTTATTTTTCAGTTAAAATTTATTGCTACATTTTGGACATCATGATCACATTCGTCATATGGCAATTCATACCTATACATAACGTATCTTAATTCTTTTTTCTTCCCATTGCCTTCCCCTGCCTTCAAACCCTCCTTCCCTCTCTATACACAAATCTTTGTTTCCATTGTTTTCCATCTTTTTTCTTCCTATTACCTTCCTTCCCTTCTGGTAAATGAATGCACCTTGAGAATGTATTTTTAAGAGTAATAAATCAGTCACACATTTTGAAATATCACATGTTTCTCTTGTGTGAGAACCCCAAAGGGCAAACAAGGAGCAAATGGAGAATCAATTTAGGGAAGTAGGAACAAAGAATGTTCTTTTAGCTTTGTTTACTTTAATGAAAAACTGGGAAAAACCTCAGTAATAATTCATGGTTAATGTACTTGTTTTGTTCCCATTAAAGTTGAGAATGATATCATTTCCACCTCTCTAGTTGAAAGATTTTCAAAATCTATGTTTTTATTTTAGTGGTCCCCATAATTTTATTTAACCTAATCATAAGCAAAGTTAATGTCTATATTCATAACTAACTTTTTGAAGATATTAAGAGAATAAAATAAATATGCTGTATATAACAAACTTGACTTCAGCATATATACAGTATAATGTGAAAATCTGTTTAGTTTTGGGTGAAGCATAATAGTGTATAACTGTGTATGATGTGCATATAATTTTGCGTATGTATTATCTCTTCAATTATGTAAATCACTAATACTTATTACTATGCTAATACTAGAAGATAAATTATAATAAAGGTTTCCATGAATTAGTAATTTTGTTTTTTACCATGTGTTTCATCAAGTCATTTAAAAGACAGAGATGTCTATCTATCCAGATTTTTTCTACATGTTATTCACGAAATTTCATATAAAAGTCTCAAAATTCAAAGCACGCACACATGATTTTCTAAATTTGTCAATCAACAAGTAGCACTTTAATTGGATCCTGCGTATTCTTGTGTTTCAATGTTTTTCATTCTAAATGTGTAACAGAATGTTTAATTTCAAGGATGTCAATCTCATTTCAATTACTACCATGTTACACAGTCAATTATTACTATAAATGAATTTTTGAAATATTTAACTTTCAAATTACAACTTTTATTAAAATATTCCAAGTTAAATAATTATGGTTGCTTTTATTAACTCTGCCCTTTATGTCTTCTGATTATTAATTGCTGGATATTCATCATGTCTAGAGGAGGCACTGAAATGTTCAGAAGTTGGAAACCATTGCTTCACAGGCATTAAATATGCACACTCTACTTTTTATATGTATTGTTTTAAAATTACAGAGCAAGTTAAGTGCATTTTACTATGTAATAATTTAAGCAGTTAACTTAGTGCTAGGATGCTATTTTTAAAAATATATATCAGCTGTATATTAAGTGCTTGATATCCTTTATAATACAGATATTTCCATACATTTTACATATGATATATGAAATATAATTACATACTAATCGTAAGTATACACGTAAGTATTACAGTGAATATATGAGTCTACTCATACTAATATTAGTACTTAATGGAGAGTCAGCAAAAATGAAAGATCCAAATAAGGAAAGAGTAGATATATGGCAATTTGGACGTATTTGGACTATAAAGATTAGTTTTTAATCAAGTACAGCTGTCACAAAAAGTAATAACATCCATTAATTTTGTCTAACTTGTCAGTTTATTTCCATTTTACTATATCTATTATACCTTTCAGGTTTTATTTATTCTTTCATGTTCTTATACTAGGGAGACAATCTGATATTTACACACGTGGGTCTAATTTATTTTGCTTATGACTATACCATCTAGTTGCATCTTCTTACCTATAAAGGATTCGAGTTTGTCTTTCTTTGTAGCTGAGTAGTACTCTATTGTATAAAAATACCACATCTTTTTCATCCATTCCTCAAGTGATGGACATTTTGGTTGTTCCCAAGATTTGGCTATGACAAATTGTGCTGCTATAAACATGGGTGCACATATATCACTATGGTGTGATGTTTCCAGTTCTTTTAGGAAAATACCCAGAATGGAAATAGCAGGATTGAATGGGATTTCCAGTCCTAGTTGTTTGAGGCGTATCCACATTGATTTCCATAGTGGTTGTACCTAAGTTTACATTCCCACCAGGGAGGGAAAAAAGTGCAAGTATGTATACAGCATGGCTGAGGTGACTGTATTAATAATTTCCATCAGTGTTTTTCGAAAATAGCAGTTAATGTGTCGAACTTTCACATTGACTAACTCTGTGTACTGATATCTGCAATCTGGGCAACTACATCGAGGACAGAAACGTGTGATACAAAAACCATGGTTGAATGTCTCTCATCTTGATCTTCTAAATATGTACCATTCCCTAATGTCTTATTAATTATTACATTATGCTTAAAATAAAACAAAGAAGACAAGGAAAAATGCTAACATTTTTTGAATGTAAGTGTCAATAATCAATTATTTCCCCAATCTTGTGTAACTATATCTGTTAATCTGAATAACAGATTTGAAGACAAAAGGAGATAATATAACAACCATTGTTTTGAAAATCTGTAATATATGCATTGTTGTATGCTACACTATTTCTGTCTTTTTTCTATTTGCTTTTGTTTCTGATTTTACTCTTCAAAATAAAATAAAATAAAATAAATTACTAAAAAATACAGGTAATCCTAGCTGCCCTAAAAGGAATCATTTTGCCTACTAAATGCCAGGAGTACTTATATAACAAAATTGTACTTCTTAATTTGATTAATAATGTACTGTTTGATAACATAGAATTTATTGTGATAAGTGAAGTCCCAGCATACAAAGGGCATTTGAAGAGGGAATTTTACCATGGTGTTCCAAAGCAGCAAATCCAAGGCACAAAGCTGGGTTATGTCTTCACTGGAATAAATTGCAAATACACTTTATGGTGTATTTTCATACCAATTAAATTTAAGTTTATTCTAAATTTCAATATATTAAACAATCCTTAAAACTCTCTTCGGAGTGCCTTAGTGTTTCACCACGTATTTTTATCTTAAATTTTTACCTATTTTTTTCTTTTTTCCCCATAATTTTATTGAGAAACAAACAGCAATGAGACAGTTTCAAACCAAACTGGTAGGACAGATTCAATAATTAACACATTTTAGTATATGTGCTGCCGAAGCGAGCACTCAATAATTAACACATTGCATACATTCTTCCTAGTGTTTACCTATTATTTTGATACTTTTTTAACTGAGTGGAAATTAAATTTGGTGTAAGTTCTTGAAATAGCAACTGAATAGTAAATTACTTACAACAAATATTTCTTAGAGTACGCTTTTTAGCAGTAAATGATATGCATATATATACATATATATGTCTACATAGCTCATAAATATTTTATATGTATGTCTTTTCCTCTCTTTAAGAAAATAAAGTCGCAAAATTATAACCTTAACTTCTCGTTTTTTGTTTTGTTCCCACAGCCCATAAAAGTTCTTCCTGTAAACAGCAAAGCCACCACCCACCCACTACCGTGAAATAAAAATTTAATGAGCGTCTTCATGTAGCTGTAACTTCTTGGCAGACATTCTTACCCATAATGAGAGTCATGCTTACTTTTAGAGGTGTCATAATTATGTATTTAGAATTTTAAGTGTTCTTCAGGGGTAACTTCCAGATTTTAAAATCCCTTTGGTAACCAATGAGTTCAGTGAGCACAGCACAGAATTTCCTGACAAATGCACAGGCTCACAGCTGTGAGATCGGAGAGAAGGCACTCACCAATCTGACAAAAGGTATTGTTGCTGAGAGCAGAGGGTCAGAGTAGAAATCACAGTACAAGGACCTGCAAGGGAGCATTAGGTCATAGATATCATGTAATTTTCTCTCATTTGTCAACTCAGAAACTATCTAGGAGAAGAGCAGGAGGAGAGCAAGGGAACCTGAAACACTGGCCATTTATCTGAGAGATGCCAACTCACACAAAAAGATGGGTTAAATTATTGTTTCAGAGTGAGGCAATTTTCTCTCCCTATGCAATAAAGGGAAGGTTTGTGAGAATCACTGCAAAATAAACGGAGAATCTTCCTTTGTGTGACTGATTAGTTGACCCTGAGACATAGTCATATAAGTGTGCCTGCATATGTAATATAGGTGTGATTATTTGCTTACTTAGAAATCCATAACAGTGTTTTCCAAGTGTGCTTCCTCAAATTAACAGCATCAAGATCGCCAGGAACTATATTTAACATGCTTAGCTTTTAACATGCACGTTAAAGGTTGAGTGGCATAGTCCTGCATAGATATTATAGACTTGTTCTTTACAACATTTATCTTTCAATGATACAACTTTATGAATAAACAGAATCATGGATATATCCCTGAGATTGACAATCAGGAAATGTGACTTAATCTTTTTTTTGAGTTATGATTAGAAGAATTGTACTTTTTTGAATATTGCAAATTGCAACTGCACAGCATTTCTGAAAGTATATGAAGTCCTAGCCTGCTATTTTATATCAATACATGGTGCCACCAAGGGTGGCAACTTGCAAGCTCAAAGCCTTCATAATTTAACTACTATTGTTTCTACCCTGTTGTCTGTCTGCCAATCAAAACACCCCTTGGGCAATATAGTTGGTCAACCAGGTGGTCCATTCATCTACTTAACAGAAGTAGTTTGAAAACTGTTGGAAAAGTTCCAATCTTGCTCCTCCTCATATACTCAGAAAGGGATGAAATCTATGTGCAGAGGCAGAGCTTTCTATAGTGCACATTTAAAAATAATTCTTCTCATGTTCCTTGATAAATGCCTCTGAGGACCATTATGTGCATTTGCTTTTAATGGTGTAGTAGGAGACTGCTAAGCAAGAAATTAAAGTTCTACTGTGCAGTAAAAGCATGATATCACAAAAATGTAGAAAGTTTTAGGGTGGTAAAATTAATATTTAAGGTATATCTGGCAGCAAGAGTATAATCTAGACCGGGATAGATCCATTTTATGAGAAAATGGCACAGTATTGATGTGGAAAAAATAAAAACGGGGACATTTAAATTTCCATTGGGATTGTTTCTTGTATGTCAAGAGGAGTGATATTCTGATTGCAAAGTACAGAACAAATAGTAATAAGAGGAAACTAGTGTCCAAGATGAGTAAAGAGATTAGAAGGCCCCCAGCTGCTCAGAATTAACTCTCTTGATCTAGATAAATTACATCTCAGGATACTAATAAAACTGGCAAGCCAAATGGCAAACCACTATGAGTGTTTCTGAAAATTGAGAGAGTGAAGTTTTAATTTTCACAAGGAAAAATAAGGTGTGGGACAAAAATTAAATCCTTCCAAAGAGTTATTTCAGAGTTGGCTAGAAAATGAAATGCAGGGAGAAGCCATAAAGCTTTTAGCAGTTAATGAATTTTGAAAGAATCTTAGTCAGTTGACACAGGGCCTCTGAAAAAACAAATTCTGTTCTAGTTGCTATATGTTGTTAAGTAGATAAGAAAGAGAAAATAAATATTTACACAGCAGTCCAAATTTTAAAAATCTGTAATTATTCTATAATTTGTCATCACACTATACTTCTATCCAGGATTGTTTGCACAGAAGGGCAAAGAATGAATCCTATGCAATTTAAGTTTTAGTTTTTGTATTTTCAGGTTATAATCTTAAAACTACAGTCTATTTGTTATAAGAAACATTCATTAAAGCCTTTGTTTGTAAAAAATCATGTTTTTATTCCAAGTGGGGAACTGTTTTCATCTCAGTAGGAAAAAGACCAACAAATAAGTAGGGAAAACTGGTAAAGAGTGTAGCAAAGAGTGCATAGGAAGGAAAAAAAATGATTCTGAAACACATGAAAAAGTTTCTCCTCACTCCAGAAAAAAAAGTGGAATGCAATTTTATTTTTATTTATTTAGTTTTTGGCTATCTCAGCCTGCCCTGGGGGCAGGGCTGGCATGTCATGTGGTGCTGGGGATTGAACCGCGGTCCCGTGCACCTACCTAAGCTTGCCTAAGCAGGCACTTTAGACTGCCAAGCTATCTCGCCGGCCCCTGCCATGAAAGGCTGCTCTCTGCCATGTGACATTCTGCCTGGGAGCCAGCTGAGTATGGATTGAAACCTCCACAAACTGTGAGCTAAATAAGCCACAGTGTTGGGTTATTGCTTCATTTTCTTTTTT
>NW_004524617.1:2308278-2318478 GCF_000260255.1 Octodon degus | reverse complement strand
ACTCGGTAGTGTCCCAAATTTTCTGATCAAGGAGATTATGGGGCCAAAGAGGAAAGTGATCAATGATGTAGAGTGTGCCTAAGGAGAGTCATATGGAGAGAAAACATTCTTTCAGGCTTTCGCAGAGAGCGCATTGGTCAAGCACTGGCCGTGACTCATCCACAAGGCTGACACTGACAAAGGTTCTACAATCTGAGGTACAGGATCCCAGGATAAATCCTGAGGGGATTTCACTGACCTTCTCAGACCCAAAAGCTACAACTCATGTTGCATAGGTCTTGCTTTATCTTGGTGTTAACCACCCAGCAGAAAAGTATAAATACGAAGTATGAGAAGTAAAGTCATGCTGTTATGTTGAGCTGTAGGGGACTCAGATCAACAATTTCTGACACTTCCAGTCAACCGGAAGACCCAATACTATTATGGACTACTGGACTATTTTGGCATATTTTGCTGAGTTTACACACCTCTAATATTCAAATAACGGAACTTAACAAAAAAGAGGTATACAGATGTATGTCCACTTGTATCTGTTTATTCAAAGCGGTTATGATAGATATATAGTTACATTCTCTTAATGAATAGAGAGATTTGTTGTAATAGTGTTTGTAAATAGAATATCATGTCCGCATCTTGTACAGCAATTAACCACTAGGAAGAATGTATGCAATGTGTTAATTATTGGAACAGTCCTAACAATTTGATTTGAAACTGTTTCATTGCTATTTGTTTCTCAATAAAATTATGGAAAAAATTAAAAAATAAAAGCTAAAAAAATAAAGTTTGTGAGCATATTCTTGAGAGTGGCTAGAGTCTCAGGTAGCTTTATTAGAAAGGTAGCATGGTTTAGTTTATGGGAAGTACTAGCTGAGATTTGACTGGATGAAATTTCAGTCCTTTTTATTTAAAGACCCTTTTCCTATAGAAAGCTTGCTTTTCTTTGTTGTTTTTACATTGGTCCTTCACTTCATCCTAGAAAATTCTTACTCACCTGACTCTTTAGATTTCTGTGATTCATAGAATTCATCAATATGGTGCTGGATCTGCTGTCCTTCATATTAGCATCATATTGGTAAAGATATTTTGCAGTTTGGCGGCAATTTAATTTAATGGCCTCCTTAGTCTAACCCATCAAAGACTTTTCTCTTTTTATCTCCTCCACTCCTCCTTCATCCTTTTACCACCTTGGCTGGATAATCGCATCAGCTCCTCTAAATTCAACATTATGCCCCTCGTTAAGTCCTTACTTTTTCTATCTCCCCATTCACCTTTGTCAAACCTCTTTCTTCCCACTAAAATACTTCAACTCCTTATCATTTCTCAAAATTTATGATCTTGCCTTCACAGTGGCTCAAGAGGGGCTCAGGAACACCAGTAACAACTACCAGAGAGTGAAAATGCCAACTGGAAATAAACTGTTTTATCCACTCAGACAGGCTTTGGAGATTCCAAAGGGCTATTATGTCTCTCCTGGTTCACTTAACCAAATATTACCCTACTGCCTCCATGTGATTACATGTCGAGGCAAGAGAAAATCTCAAAAGCCTACTCTGCAGATATTGTTGAGAACTTTTAGCCCCCATATTGAGTAGGTTACATCAACTTGCATTCATAATGCAAGTTTTTCACAATTTAGTACAAAATGTTCATATATGAGAGACAGTTTCTTGTTGTAAAATGAGACCTCAATGAGTAAAAAACTATAATCAGTGTATGTAAAGGAAATTCTTAGAAACAAACATGATGAAAGGAAACAACTTTGTTGGCAAAATATGCAAGGACAGGGGAGATGGCTCAAAGTAATAAGTGCTTCCCTGGCAAGCACAAGGGACTGAGTTCAATCCCCAGTCAGCAAAAAAAAAAAAGCAAGGTATCTAGGATGTATTTTGTTAAAAAAGTAATTTTCTCCTTATATCAAATAGGCAGTACTTGTTATGGGTTTGTTTGTAACCTTTTTAAAAAATGAGTTTCAGTATCTATAGCATACTCATGAAAAATGAGTTAAATTTTTTCTTTGTTACAATGACAACATTTCCTTCGATTATTAGTCTGATTTTTATTTTCAGTTTTATGTATTAAAACTGTACAATATAATGTGTTATACACAGAAAAATGATTACTGTAGTTAATTAGTATATTAATCTACTTTATTTTATTAGTTGAATTTTAATAGGAAATTGTAGAAATTGTGATTTTTTTGTTTTTGTCTTTTGTTTACCTTTGGAGTTATCTGTCAAGGAAACAGTCTGTGTATTAACAGAATAATTTCTCTTGATTTTTTTCATTTTCTTTTTTTTTCCTCTTTAAATAAATTATCATGTTCTTGATTATTTCAGAAGTCTTCTCACTTTTATAAAAGCTAAAAGGTTTTTAGTTACATAACTCCCTATCTATATCCCTGAAATCTTCTGTTGTCACTTTGTTTAAGTAGGTAGTCATGCATTATGTCACACTGAACCATCATCCTACTTAGCCATGTATTCCAACTTTTTAACATTTTTTACAACCTGCAATCTTTTGTTTTCTCCAAGTCAAATCCTACATTAAATCTTGTTAAAACAATTTGTAAACATTCCAAAACTATGTTGTTTTTCTGGATAAAAAGAGAAGTTCTATAGATAAGTTTACTTGATATAGTGAGCTACAGGAAAATCCTGTCAATACTATGGCTTGAACGTGTCCTCCAAAGTTTGTCTGTTAGAAACTTAATCCCCAATATAGCAGTGCTTAGAAATGCAGCTTTTCAATGGTGATTAGGTCATAAAGGCTCTGTGCTCATAAATGAATTCAGGTAAGTGGACTTATTAGAAAACTGACCGCCACTCCATGTGATGCCTTCCCCCATGGTATGACACAGTAAAAAATAGTCCTTGACAAATGCCAGAGCCATCTTCTTGAAACTTTAAGCTTCCAGAACCATAAGCCAAATAAATATCTATGATTTATAAATTATTTACTCTCAAGTATCTTGCTTTTGTGTAGAAAAAGTCAAACATGGACAAGTAAGTAGATCTTAAATTTATAAACACTATGGACCATTATCTTTTTTCAGTGTGTGTGATACTGGGCAGTGAAACCAAAACCTTTCCATTGAACCACATCTTACCCTTTCATTTATTTATTCATTTCTTGCAGTGAGGCAAGGTCTTGCTAAGTCAGTAAGTTGTTCAGGTTGGGTACAAGGTTGGAATCTTCATGCTTCAACCTCCCAGAGTACTGTGACTATAGGCATGCACCACTACACTTGGGCTGTTTACCTTTTATTCCTCCCTGGATGTTCTAAAATTCAGAGACTCTTATAGAGTGTATTTACTTTCATGACAATATAGTTCTAAGTGTCCTTCCTCCTTGTTATAGGACATGTGTGAGTAAACTCATTATATAATCTAAACTTTGGCCAGATTATCACATTTCAGAATTCTACGGATAAATCAGATGTGACCAGATAATTTTAAGGAACTATAGTTAACTTATAGAGCCAATGCTTACAAAGCCCTCTTGGTAAAACTGACATGGTAGCTAGCCTATGGGATTTTCAGTCCTACAGCTGAGTTTGGACAGCCACTTTATCAGAGTCCAGGAACATTAACGTGTTTCAAGGACCAGAATAATGGAATAATTCAGACAAATCTAAGTATGTGGTAGGTTAAAACTGATGGCAAGCTTCCTGGCTTGATTTCCTAATTTTGACTTTTGAAAATGCTCTGGTACACCACTTTAAAGGTATTTCATTGTTTTTTTAATTTACTTGTTTCAGCCACACTCAAACTTTCCTGAGCTGTAACTCACAAACAAAAAGTATACGTATTCAATGTGTATAACTTAATGAGTATAGAGATAAGTACACATCATAGTATACACTGTAAACCTATGCATTACATTCAAATTTTCTTCTCACCTTATTTACTACCAATATTTTGTGAACAGAACACTTAATATGAGATCTCTTTTAAGAAATTTTGCTAAGTATATGATAGAGTTGTTTTTTTGACAGGGTCTCACTCCGCAGCATAGGCTGGTTTGAAAATGTTATAGCCCAAGGTAGTCTTAAACTCATTGAGAGTTTTCTGCCTTAGCCTTCCCAGTGCTGGGAGTAAAGGTATATGCCATCAAGTCCACCAAGTATTGTTAACTATAGGTACTATTCTCCCTATAGTGGTAAATATGAAAGACTTATTCATCTTGAGATGAAAACTTTCAGCAAACTTAAAAAGATCTTTATTATCATTTGGTGTGGTAAATTATAATTTTTAATCTACCTTTGTAAATGAAGACACCAGTCTCATGTTTTTAGTAAAACTGTTTTTTTTTCTAAATTTTTATATCAAAAGGAGGTGACAGAAAAAAATAAATTTTATATTTCAATAAGAAGCTATAGTACACTCTTGTGGGTTATCAGGTTCTACTCCTATTATTTTTGAGTTATTTTGCATTTTCTCGTAAACTAACTGGCTTTGTTATCTATTTGCAAATTGTACTAGATTCTGCCATCTTATAGGCCTTGTCAGTCTTTACCAAATTTTAGCTCTTCCACTATATTCAATATCTGCCTACCACTGTTCAAATTAACCTTTCCAATTTCTCTCTGAGCCCTCTTTATTTGGTAGGAGAAGTAAAACCTGATTGCCCAGATCCTTACTGAGATTCTAGAGTGGACTGTAGCTGCTCTTTCACTACAGTATCCAAAGAAGCTCTGCAAGCTAATGTTGATTGACTTCCAGTTAACTATAAAAGAATCCACTGCAGCAAATTATGTATGAACAATCTTTGTGCCAGTAACTAATGATGCATGTCATTCCAGAAGTTCATGAAGCATCTACATCTTCCATGCTCTGCTCCAGGAAATACCCATGGTTGTAGGTGATCTCATTGAAACCTATCTAATTCCTATGTCATCACTGAAAGAATTTAGTTGGAAAACCAAGAAAGGCAACAGATTTGCAGGGCTATGTCCACTGCACCCGGACCAGACACCTCCAGCCCAACATGCAAGAATTTTCTGGACTGGTTGCTCTCTGGACCCATAATCTGAATTAATAATCTGTTACAATCATTAGTCTTTGTTTGCCTTCTTGCTTTCCTAGAAATCCCCCTTATGAAAAGCCCAATGGCTCGTATCATCCAGTAAATACTTCTGTGTGTCAGAGTTGGTTCAATTAGTCCTTCAATAACAGTAAGCCACTGAAATGAGCAATATGATCCAGTTCTATCAAGTTGTACATTCGGAAAACCTGGTTTCCCGGAACAAAGGAAGAACTGACAAAGCTGTGCTTACCTCAGCACACTCAGTGTGACTAAATTGGAGCCAGGTTTCTTCCTGACCTTCAGTCTGATTTTCCTTTTCACAGAGAATTTCCTCTAGAAAGCCTTCTATCATCCATTGACGCCCTCTTTCCTTGAGCTGTAAATCTCTCAGCCTCTGCTTTACCTCCAAGGAATGTCTTTCTTAAGAAGCCAGAAATCACCCTTTTGAAAGGTACTTATCAAGGTAGTTAGTTCCCCTATATACCAGTCCCTGGAAGGCTAGGACTCTAACTTCTGTAAGATCCAATTAGTGACCAACCTCCCTCTAACGTCTGCCAGTACTTTTACACTGACTTACCTAGCACTTAAAAGTTCTCCTCTATTTTGCTTCCACAGAACTGAATCCAATTTCTCTCTCTTCCTGAAAAAGTTTTGAATACATTCTTCCTTGCCTGTTCAATTATCCAGTAAGTTTTCTTGGCAACATTCATAGCTATGTGAAGACAAGCAGCCAAGGCTTTTTTTTTTTTTTTTTGGTATTCAGTTACTTTAGTGGTCAGTCATAATTCCGTCATTTCCGTGTGGATGTGACATTATGGGAAATTATATTTCTTACATGGTAAGGAAGAGCCAGGAAAACAGCATATTGTGTTTATTATAGACTACAGAAGGGAAATCATTCTTGAGAGGAAAATAAAACCCTAAACTCTCACCTCATCAATAGGAAAGTATTTCAATCAGTAAACCTTAACATAAAATGTTGTATTTCCACACCTCATATTTTAATAAAGTTTGAAAAGAGGTAGGCAGTTTTATGACAGATAAACAGTCTACCCCAGCTCATTATTGAAAGCCTTCATTAAAGATTAAAAACACAAGACCCTTTATAGAAATTCTAAACTGGTCCCTGGATCTTAGCATTCAATTATCATTTGTGAAATCTGAAATCAACATATTTTATGTCTAAATTGAGAGTACATTTCAAAATCAAAATTCAAAGGCATGCCTTCTAGTGGGCTGACTGATGGAAAAGGGCTGTGATTATGCCTAATTTTCACCCTCTATATCACGATCTCATTGATTATGTTTCTCAGCTTGCTAAGGGTTCTATGAGGTGATTTTCAAGATGAATATTGCTATTTGCAAGATTTCCTGAATAGGAATATTTTGGGAGTAAATTGCACAAACCAAGCTCTGTGCAGTCAATTTTCACTCCAGCATAAACAATGTATTAGAACAGAACCCTTAAGGCTTTTTTTATTTGGGTTTCATTACACAGCTAGCTGCATTTCATCAATAAGCATGAGGTGCTAAGCAGGCAAAACTGAGGATCACAGAGGGTATTATATTTTCCTAACAGGTACTCAGAGTTGGACTAGGAAAACAAATGACCTGAATGTCAAGGGCTTCAGGCCCTTTACTACAGAGGTAGCCATGGCCACCACAACCAGGAAAAGAAACGAGCTTTTCTTAAATTTAAAAATAGGCCTTGGGACCTAGCTGCTTGTACATCTACTTTATTTGCATTAACTCATTGCTGATATTTACTTTGAAAAGCAGTTTGTTTTGTGTTAAAATATGAGTATGTTCTCAAAAGTGGTTAAAAAACTTTATTTTTAGTTTTTGGTAGGTTAAAGCTTAGCAGAGAAAAACCCATTTTCCCATGTTTCTCTAATTGAAAAAACTTTAATCTCTTTAAGCAGAGAGCTTCAGCAGGCTATAAAGACGAAAATCCCATACCTTGCAGCAGAAGAACTCTGTAATCTTAATAAATCATTTATTAGGCAGAAAGTAGAGAGAGAAGGTAGACAAAGAGGGATAAAGAACGAGGTAAGTGATTAAATTATTCATACAGGCCACCATTTCCTAATTACAAGCTAGGGGGTTGAGAATTATCAGGAGAAACACTTGAGTTATTATATGTATGATGTTGTGTTCTTTTTGCCTTGGATACAGCCACAAGCAGAAGGAAAGAGCTGAAGGAAAAGTTTTGAAATCTGAATTCTAGAGATGAACATCATAGATTAGGTACCCAAGGCCAAAGCCAATGACCTTTCTGCAAAGGGAAGAAGCAGCTGCCTCTTCTTCAGTGATGCAGACCCGGCCACAGGAGGTGAATGGCATGACTCTGTAATACACACAGCATTGAGAGCACTGACACAGAACTTTTGTAAAGGCAATAATTTATTAGCATAGCTAAGGGCGATTTGCACTCCAAATTGGAGATACTCATTTGGCAGAGAAGTGTAGTCCATGCACAAAGACCCAATGTATTCAATATTTGAGAACCATGTAGGGAGGGGGTAGAATAAGACTAGTGTCATTTTGCTTGAGTCAATACGATACATCTGTTTCAGGGGATTTTGTTATCCTATCTTTTAAATATATTATACAAACAATGGTAGTTAACAGAGAGCACATACCTCATTATTTTAATGAAAAGGTATGTTTTAACAAGATATTATATTTGAATGTAGACGAATAGGCTTCTAGCTGTGAGTCAACAAAAAGCTATTTCTGGTTAAGGGAAAGGAGTTTATGCACATTCCTCTTTGTAATACTTAATCAAGGACTTTAAGAATACAGTGGATCCAAGATATCTGGGAATCTGGCTGAGGTAACTGTATATTGGTCCAAGTAACTGTACTTCTTTGTTTGGATTATTTATGGAGTACAGAAGCATCAGTATTAAGAGGTAGCTGCCCTGCTGAATAGGAGCTAGTGCAACGGCTGTGAGGATATTATGTACTAGCCAAATTCTAAAACTTAAGGGATTCTGGAACTGATGATGTTGCCGAATTGAATATATTTTCTGCACTGTCCAGTCTTGCCACTTATGACCATGCTTGAATCCTGTGCACTGAGATATCAGAAACCATGTGTTAGTGTTAAGATCTGCACTGTACCATTAATTTGCAGGCTGTGTTGCAACTTGTCTTGTACATTTTCTTAGTGCCCTCACAATTTGCTACCGGGTAATGGCCATTGTTAGTTATCAGTTTGATTGTCAGACCCAATCCAAGACCATGCTATTGACTTAGTAGAGTGAGCCCTGTATTGATCAAATGATGTTTTTACCTGTGACTTATATAGTGGCATCTGCTTTGGGGGAATAGCTATCAAAATACTAAATATAAGGGCCGGCCAAATAGTTCAGTGGATTAAAGCACCTGCAAGCAGATGCAGGGGCTGCGGGCTTGATCCCTAAGCCTGCCGTGCCAGCCCCGTCCCCGGGGAGCACTGAGAGGGCAATTGAGACTGGGCATTGTGGTGCACACCTGTAATCCCAGCACTTGGGAGTCTGGAAACAGGAGAATCACTATGAGTCTGATCTAGTTGTGAGACCCTGAACATTCTGTAGACCCCTCCCTAAAATACAGAAAAATAAATAAATAAAAAATAGTAGGTGCAAATGTCAGAAATAAGTAAGGTAAAAGGAATGAAGAATGCTTTGCAAATATAACACATTTTAGCAGGAGCAAACATCTCTAGCACTCTACTCATTCATTATCTTCATTTGAACACACTTTTCCAAAATTTATCCTAAGATATTTAGATAAAAATCAATTTAAGCAGGAACTCCACAAGTATGTCTTACATGCAGTTAAAGTAGAATAGATTACAGTAACAAATACGATGCGGGCTCTCTAGATATATGAGCTTAATGAAGAAATTTCTAGTAAATGATAGAATAAATGAAAAATGCTAGTCTAATAACGATAATTATAACAATAATGGTAATGACAAAGATTTTTTGCTTACTCAAACTTTAGTCAGATTGCTAAACTTCTCATAGGCCTATGATATCTGCATAAAAATCCAGTTAGCAAAGAATCCTGTTAAATCAACTTAGCTAGAACCCCTTACTCTTGGTATCAGATCAAACTCAATACTGTCAGATGATGTTTGATTCCCTTGCTTTGTTTTCCACAAACAGTTTGCTAGTTCGGTAGAATCTGACCTCACACTGATGTTTCTCATAGTTCCTTTCCACTAGGTAGTTCTCACCCTGTTTCTGGGCTCTGAATTCCCACTTGCCTGTGCTCTATTCAGATTTAAGCCTAATTGCACAAACCTGCAACAAAATCCCATTCCAGTGGTCTCTGTCCCTATTATGATGTCCTAAATGAAGTCCTTTTTACCACACTTTTACAAGTAATTTTTCTTTAACAGTGACAATGATGGTAATGAATTCTAGAACATTGCTGTTCCTTGGAGAAGCAACACATAAAGCAAAGTTCTTACCTTAATGTCAAACGGTCCAGTTAGATTTTGGTTACTGTAAATTTCCAGCTGACTCCTAATAGGAGTGAGCCACAGCAGCAGGTGATCTAGCTGCTCCTCATGCTGCCCAAGGTCTTTTATGTGAAGCTCAAGTTCTCTTTGTTTTTCAGGTAAAGCTCTAGAAACCTGAGACGGGAAAAAATTAACAAATGGTAAATGACTATGAGGACATGAACAAAAAGGCTGAAAAGTATTTTCAAAATTATTCATCATAATATATTATAAAAATTCACTGATGTTTGGCATATTAACAGCATGATATTAACATTTACTTTATTATGTGTTGGGATTTAATTGAAATATTGGCAATTATATTATTTCTCAAAACATTCTATACCTTAAAGTGAGGAATGCCTTTCTAGAAATTCAAAACACACAACTACACAAATGCATACCCAACCCCAAATGGCAAGAAGAAATGAATACTTCTATATGCAGCTACTCAGTAAACACAATTGTATTTTATGTATTATATACCAGTTTTACTGCTTTTGCAGTTATATAAAAATAAGTGAAGTTATTTAGCATCAGTGCCAATTATGTAAGACAGGGTTCCTAATCTTAGATGCATGATTTATAATTAAGGAATGTGATAAAGTTTGTAAATCCACAAGATATTTTTGCACTGAGGATTGAACTCAGGACCTTGTGCTTGCCAGGCAGGTGCTTAAG
>NW_004524617.1:2304914-2308178 GCF_000260255.1 Octodon degus | reverse complement strand
CCAATAATGTCTTTGAATGGTCTCCATGTCTCTTAAATAAAATGTCTAAGATCCTAAATATAGCATCTAGGTCTTTCTAAAACCAGACTACACTTCAATATCCCAAAATTTGTTTTTCTGTCGACATTTAAGGTCATTCATTAATCATCTCTCTATCCTTGTTTTTGTTGCCTCTTATCTCCATAATCCTTTCCTTCTCAAGTGAAAATATCTTCTGGACAGCTTGTTAAAGCAGATTCCTAAACTTTAGTTCCTTGCATTTGGAATTAGGAAGTGTATGGAGAAAATTAAAGACCGGCACTTCTATCGACCTTCTAGATGCTGCTGGTCCAGTGACTGTACTTTAGTAATAGCAATCTAAAAAATAACCCAATTGAGAAAATCGGTAAAGACTGTAGCAAAGAGGCTAAGTTAGGTACCATTGTTTTCAGCCAATATAGCATAATTTAAATGTGGTCACTATATGGTAATGCAAATATGTCTATACTGATCTTGTTTAGTACAGTGAGTACATTTGTATGTTAATTCAATTGTAATCAAACGGAGAGCACAGAGGCACCTTAACATAGTAGGAAGTTGTAATAAATAATTTCTTAACTGAATAGAAATATCACCAGTTTACATGGAGAGACTGACTGGAATTATACACAAATACATTTGCATTTGGTGGTGCCTTTCTTATGTGTGTGCACATGAGAGTTTTCAGCCTTGTTCAGGCTGCATCAGGAAATGGAATACACTGACCTCAGGAGATGAACCCGAGTAAAGGCAAGGAAGGGGTTAACAGTCTTGGGTCTAATTCTAAAAAAAAACACAGATGGCATAAGGGCAGGATGGAAGGAATATCACCTCGAAGCAGGACATGTGAAATAGGATGGGAGAGTGTAGATATTAAGAAATTTAGTGTGACTCAACAGTAATAAGTTACTGCTAGAGTGAGTAGATTGCAATGACCAAAGGCATAGACTCTGAGATAAACCCCATGACATTTTGACAGTTTAACAAATGTCCTGCCAAGGACCCAGCTGTCTTTCTTTCCTTGCCACAGAACTCCCATTTTTCCTAGAGTGGCAATCTTCATTAATGTTATGTATTGGCAACACATGAAGACTTTCCCAGGCATATGTGGAGATGGAATCAGTTTCCAGCTTCACAGCCTCTATGAGAGATTTGACTGGGACTGTTCTTGTGGTACATATGCAAGGCCAAGTTTCTTTCACACTTTTTTTTACAATAGTCCTTTACCAACATTACAAAACAAAACTACATCTTTGATCTACCCCAGTGGTCACAGTGTCCAAGAAACATTTATGCCAAATAAAATTACAAGTTAATATATTGGAGACTGATTTTATTCAGCACTAGGACTTGAACCCTCAGCCTCACGATTTCTAGCAAGCACCCTATCAATGAATTACATCCCCAACCCCTGAAATCCTTTTTTTAAGTCAAAGAATCCTCAAGAATATACTGTCCATTCAGTTAATATATTCATTTCCAATAAAAACTCCATAGATATGATTAATGATTACTTGTCAAAAGCTCAACAGATACATTGTTTATGTTATGTGGTTACTAATAAGTATATTTGTTATCAGTAATTATAGCTCTAACCCAATTTAAATAGACTTAGAATCATAGTGACTTGTTTTTAAAACAAGTCCATGTTTAAAACAAGTCCATGTTTAAAATAAATCCATGTAGATACAGTTGTTATGCAGAAGTATGGTAGATAGGTTAATAAAAGACTTTATGATATAAAGATGTATTAAGTTAGGATATAGTTCTTTGGGGAAGTGGAATGAGATATGATGTAAAGCAAAAAGTCATGTTTTAAAAATTTCATTTTTAAAGATAAGTTGTTAAGTGGATAATGGTAAATATAATATCACTGTGGTACTGGGTTCCCCTGAACACAAAAGAGTAACATGACACCTTTCAAATGTTAGTATTTACAATATTCTAGGGGTGAAAAATACATATCATCTTTAAAATGAAGCAGATATTTCATTTTATAAACTATTTTTAGAATTTTATAAACACAATGATCTCAATACTAAATGCAACAGAAGTTCATTTTGGAACCGTCCTCCTTGGCTTGGCAGGGGAGAGGGAAAGCACTGTTATCATCCCCCTATTGCAAGAAATCAGTAAAAGCCATAGTAGTTTCTCTTGGCCAAGAAACTGTTAGCCCTATTTGAATGATCTCCTGCAGAAATTCTCAATTAAATGAACTCCTTTCAAGTTTATCATCTTCTTCTCACATGGGCAAGTTGGGTTGGTGAACACTGAAACTCCCACGAAATTGATTTTCTGGTAGCAACTTGCTGACTTTCTTTTGAGAGTGGAGGAATTGTGAAAACCTACATTTTTCTCTTTAGGCTGTTAGCAAAATTATTCCCACAATGAAAGGTTCCATTTGTTATCTTTTTTTATTGTGATACCTTAGGAAATATGTTCCCAATTTAATTTTCTCTTGAGACAATCGAGTTCCAAGAAAATTGACTTCATTTTTAATTTCTATACAAAAGAATGTCAGATTAAAATCAGTGAATGTTAGAGCTGGGATTTGGACTTGAATGTTTTATTTTTCTCCCCATTATCCTACTGTTTCACCTTAAGTGATAGTTTTCAGGGTAGATGGAAAGTAAAAGGAAAGATATAAGGAAAGAAAAGGATTATGATATCCAGTGTTCATGGAAAAAGTGATGTCTAAATCAACTAAAATACAGTATTATCCAAAAACTTCAACAATATTCACGGTTTTATGAGGACCAGAAATATACTATGGGAAGAGGAACTCAGGGAAGTTTTAGCATTCAATGAATTTCCATCTTAGTTGCATGGAAAATGAACATAATTTACCTTTTTGTACAATAACTTTTATCTGCTCTTTTTCATAACACATTCCACTGGTATACTCACTCATATATTATTATTTAACTAAAAACACTGAAACTTTTTTAGGAAAAGGATTAAACACAAAAAGGAAATGTCTCTTGTCTGTTCTTCCCCTTTTCAACACTACTCCTTAAAAATAAGAACTAAATGAGCTCAGATAACTTGCTCAGTCTAACTTGAGCTAGTACACATCTATCTAAGGGGAGAAATTGTTTGAGTGGAAATTATTTCATTCAGATGCAATAAACGGACACTAACCTCTGAAAACACATTTTTAGCACTGACACCACTGTGGCCTGACTTATTATGAATCTATGGGTGAGTCCAGCTTTTCTTTTTTTTCATAATTTTATTGATAAACAG
>NW_004524617.1:2303999-2304814 GCF_000260255.1 Octodon degus | reverse complement strand
TTTTAAATAATTTTATTGAGAAACCAATAGCAATGAGACAGTTTCAAAACAGATTATTAGCACAGTTTCAATAATTAATACATTGCATATTGTTGTCTTAGTGGTATGCATAATAATATTTTAAAGATATACTGGATGATCACATTAAGATACTAGTGCCTAATATACTAGACAGGTGAACTAATATACTAAACCATGCTACATACTTTGCAGCTTTTGTTTAGATATTTTTTTTTTGGCAGAACCAGGCATTGAACTCAGGCCCTTGCACTTGCCAGTCAAGTACTTATTCTACTGAGCCATCTCGTCAACCCTGTTTAGATACTTTTTAAAGAACTCATTAATAAATATTACAGTCTTTACAAGATCCTGTTACATGTAAATAATATGCTCACTAAAACATAACATAAAAACACTTTCATGTCCTGTGTAAAATGGAGGTGAAAATATGAACAAAGTGTTAACATCTACTCTGGACTGAAGCAGGCCAGCCTGGAAGTAACCTTGGGCTCCCAGAGCACTGTTTCCTTGGAAACACTAATGTTAAGATGGATGAGAAATGTTGAGCCTGCCTTTGTCCTACAGAACTGCACCTTGAATTTGGGACCAGCGAGTTGGAATACAGGTTTTGGATCTATGAGTGAAATGGTAGAAAAGATTGATGGGACACAGAGGCTGTGGCTCACATTTCAGGTGACTTGCACATATCTTGACCTGTCATCCTTGGTGACAGAACAAAGGAAGCATATTACTCGGGTAGCCTGAATGGTTTTCCAGATAATACATCATGAAGCTGTATCTGATTTGTCTGACTT
>NW_004524617.1:2259047-2302804 GCF_000260255.1 Octodon degus | reverse complement strand
AAGAAAGAAAGAAAGAAGAAAGAAAGAAAGAAAGAAAGAAAGAAAGAAAGAAAGAAAGAAAGAAGATATGAATATGTATATGTACAGGATAGCTTGGATAACTGTACTGCTGATTTCTGCTGGTCTTTTCAAACGAGTAGGTAAGTTTAATTGTTTTCTTTTCTTTTTAAATTTCTTATAAGTTTCTGAAACAAATTCTGCATGCTTATATCTGACAATCTATACAACTAATTTGAAGACAACATTATGCAATATAACAACCACTGTTGAATTTCTATTTTTTAGTGAAATTTTGTTCTGTTTCTAATGTTTCTTTTTTATTTTTACTATCCTTAAAAATAAAAAAGCACTTCAGATAAGGAGCTAATTTGCGTAATACATAAGAGAGCTTCTGCAAATCAATAATGAAAAGGCAAAAAACCCAAAAGAAATTGGACAAAATATCAAGAAATTCATAGAAAAAAAAATTTAACTACATGAAAAGAAGCTTAGTTTTGGTCAAAATGAGAAAAATAAAAATTAGAACTTCATCTATGGCACTGGCAAAAATTGAAGTTTGAAAACATGCTATGCTGCAAGGCTGTGAGAAAACAGATTCTTCTACATAACTGGTATCATGTATACATTGAGCAACCTCTTGTGGAAGAGAACTTTACAATGTAAATCAAGTCCATGTACCTATTGCCATTGTCCCAGAAATTTGACTTCTAGAAATTTACTCTCTACACATATTTCTGGGGGTAAAATCAATGTTTGGTGAGGAAAGGCAGATGAGGGATAGGTAAAAGATTTGTAACTATACTTTTATACTTCTAAACAATGCACATATATTGTTTTTGCAAGGAAACAATTTTAAAAGAAAAGAATATTAGTTTTTCTTATTACAAAATATTAAGGAATAATTATGTGTTGTGTATATTAAGAAGGAGTCTTTTTTATGTATTTGGTAAGGGTCCACAGGGTCTACAGGGTCTCACTAAGTCGATCGAACTTGTAGTGAGTCTTCTGTTTTAAGCCTCACAAGTTCTGGGATTATAGGCATGCACCACCATTGCTAATGGGTATAGAATAATTAGAGATATCAGTCAAAAATGCTTTGATTATTTTCCAAAGACTTCAACAGTCAGTTAATGGCGGTAGAGGAACTGAGAATTTCTAACACAATTATCTTGGTGCCATTTTCCTCATCTTCAGAAGAATTTCTAGTATTACTTGTTCTATATGGTCCATGGCAAAACATAAACAAGTGTGACTAATTTACAATGTGAAATAGGTATCAGTTGTGTGCTAGTTTCTACATGTTTTAAAATAAATTTCTTTTTACTTTTTATTTTAGAAAAAATTACATAATGAAATAATTAAGAATAACAGTAGTTATCAGATTGTGTATCATTATTTCAAAGTAATCACTTGGTATAAGACATAAACCAAAAAGATTTCTACAAAAAGACAGATAAACAGATAATAGCACAACTTTTTTCTTTTTATATTATATAAAGAGATATGAAATAGTAAACAACAAAATAAAATATTAGAAGCAATATAGAACTTCACCAAACAAAATAATAGGAATTTGACAATGGTTGCTATATTGCACAATGTTGCTCTCAAATTAGTTGTTCAGATTAACAAATATAATCATGCAAAATTTGTTTTAAAAGCTCTAAGAAATTAAAAAGGACAAGAAAAAGAAAACTTAAGCACCAACTGCTTCCCTTTGTAGAAAAGCAGAAATCAGCAATAGAATTTTCTAAGCCATCCTACATAGAACTAAAATAAAATACCAGTATAAGGGAAACTAAACTGAAATATACTGAAATACTGTACTTTTTTTAATGACAGAACACAGAGGTATCTTGGTTCATGAATTTAACTTGTTCCATGATTCTAGGGAAGATGGCCACATTTGTGTTTCTGCGAGGAGGATGATTTCAGTTGGTGCAAACTTTTGTTGTGATCCAAAATATTTGTAAACACATGCACTTGAGCTTAAGTATCACTGTATGTTATTATGGGGATGTATGTCACGTGAAGTTCTCATGTGATATTGAAGCTCGTATGTCTGACTTACTTCACTTAACATTATGTTCTTCAGTTGCACCCTTTTACCTATGCATGCCTCTTTTGTCTTCCTTTATGGCAGCCTTGTCATCCATTATGTATAAGTATCACATTTTTCTTATTCATTCATCTGATAATGGATATAAATGTTATTTCTGAGATCTAGATATTACAGACCGTGGTCCTATATATGTATAAGTCTGCATGTATTCCCCCAAAATGATAATTTTAACTTTTTTGGGAATGCACCTAAAAGAGAAACAGTTGGGCGAAATGAAATTTCTAGTTTTATTTTTTATGAAATCTTCACAATGATTTTCATAGTGATTGTACTAGTTTTCTTTCCCACCATAGAGTTCCTTTCCCCCTAATCCTCAACAGTGTTTGTTACTATTGAAATTTGTTGATGATAGCCATTATTTGGGGGTAAGATGATGTCTCACTATAGTTTAAATTTGCATATCTCTGATGGCCAGTAACAAAGAGCATTTTTTCATGTATTTATTGGTCATTTGCATTTCTTGTTCTTTTTCTTTGTTTCTTTCTGTATTTAGGATAGGGTCTACAAAGTCTACAGGGTCTCACTACATAGATCAGACTTGTAGTGATCCTCCTGTTTTCAGCATCCCAAGTACTGGGATTACAGGCACATGCCACCAGGCCCAGTCTCCATCGCTTCTCAGTGCGCCCCAGGGGCGGGCCGGCACAGCAAGCCCAGAGATTGAACCCCAGTCATTTGTACTTCTGAGAAGCATTCATTCATTTAAGTAGCCCAGTTGTTTAAGTGGTCTAATTTTTTGGTTTTCTTTACAGATTCTTGAGGCTAGTCCTTTGTCCGTAAAAAGCTGGTAAAAAATAACAATTTACTTTTATGCTTACTACTTCCCACCTCAACAAAATACAGGCACAAATATTTGCCTGGAAAAATGCATAGTTCTTCCTAATAATCTTTTTAAATATCATAAAACCATGTTCTTCATACATGTTCCCTGTAGTTCTTGACTTAATTTCACACTTTTGTGAAATTAGCTTCCTCATTCTTACATTTCTCAATGACAATTTCTAATTTGTAGACGTGTTAATATTGAGATAAAAGATGCTTCTATTTTAGAAATAAAACATAATCAAATAATAAATATTGACTTTACCATAACATAAAAATATTTGAGAGAAGTTAAAGTGTGAATTATAAAAATATATGACAAAACTAGAGTACTTGAGAATGAAAGTCCTTTAGAAAGGAACATGAAATAATGTTTAAATATAATATTCATTCAGAAATCTAAGGCAACAAACAAAATGAAAACAAATGAGAATTAGACATAATTTCTGTATCTCCTGGATAAAAAAGAATACTGTAGTATATAAAAGATTTTTCAGTGAATAAGAAACGATAGAAAATCTGTTGAAATATTGGATACACTGACAAAAAATGCAAGCAGTCAAGAAACAGCAAAATTGCAAATAGTAATTCATCAATGAAATGGAAATTAAAACACCAATAATATCTTACTAATGGTCCATTATATTGGCTTCTAGAAAAAGTATTTCCTGAAGTTCTAGATGATCAGTAATCTTAGGACATTTGTTAGATTGTAAATTCTAATATTCATTTAGGGAAGAATTAGAAAATTTATACTGAAAAAGCAAGACATCTACTGTTGAAACTATAAAATAAACAGTGTAATTAAGAAAACTTAAACAGCAAGCCAGATCATATTCGTGGAGCAGAAGGTCAACTACTAAAATATATTATTTTCCTTCAAATAAATTATAAATTCAAAACAATCCCAATCAAAATTCCAGCAGCTAGTTTTTACTGGAGATTGGAATATTAATGTTAAGAACCATATGGAAATGTGAAGGGCCAAGAGTATCTAAGGGAACTCTTAAAAATAACAAAATTTAAACAACTTTACAACCAGATATCAATACTTACTATCATAGCTGTGTGAAATGGATGTGAAAATAAAAAAAAAAACTCTATATAGTTATTTAGTCTATGACGGTATCATCTCAATTAAATAGAGATAAGACGATTGCCGCAGTATGTAACAACATGCTTACTAGATATTCAATTGAAAAACAGGAATTCTGACTTTTCTTCTCTACTATATATTCACCAAAAAATCATTTTTTAAGTGTTTGTACACCTTAAAATAAAAGTCAATACAACAAAATTTCTAAACAAAAATGTCCTGGTGATTTTAGCATGATTATTTCTTAAACAACATATAAGGAGTACTAGTCATAAAGAACAAATTTGACAAATAAATTGAAATTCACTCATTAAGAAATATATGTATACAACACAGGATAGCTTGGATAATTGTACTGTGATTTGTCTTGGTTTATTTAAAAGAGCAGGCAATACTTAATTTTTTCTTTTAAAGTTTTTGAACAATTTTGCATGTTTATATCTGAACAACTAATTTGAAGACATCAATATGTAATATAACAACCTTTGTTGAGTTCCTACCTTTTTGTTTGGTGAAATCCTGTATTGTTTCTAATGTTATTTTTGCTACTTTTTATTCTTTTAAAAAGAAAATAAAAAAGGAAATACTGTTAACTGTAAGAAATAACAAGACCTGGATTGGAAGAAGATATTCACAATGTATATTTGACAAAGAATTAGTAACTAAGGAGTTGTATCTGCCAGAAAAAAACCCCTAATATTTTAAATAAGCCAAAGATTTGTATTAAGAATTAACATAAGGGGCCTGTGAGATAGCTCAGCACATTAAGTGTCTGCTTAGACAAGCACAGAGACTGGGGTCTGACCGCTGGCACCACATGCTGCTCCGCCCCTGCCCATGGGATCAAGTCTGAGCTACATAGTGAGATGCTATACCAAATACATGAAAAAAAAAATCCAAAGACAGCCACACAAAGTGGTGGCTAGAGGTGAGTTAGTAACTTGAAAGGGGCATGAAACTTGTTCCTCATGTAACCTGTTCATTATCAAATTAAAAATTAATGAACCAAAATTTGCACACATGAATGGGGTAGATTGTACTACTCTATCTGAGTGGTAGTAGCATAGGTATGTGCCATGTTAGAAATCCATCAATTTCTTATCATTTGTGTCCATTTCTATGCATCGCTCACACTTCAGTTTAAAAGATTACATAAAACTATTTTGAAGTTTTGAGAGTATTAATTTTCTCCAACTTTCTCATTCTACTTCCATGAATTTTCCCAGAGGGATATGACAGATACACATGGAGATGTATGACAAGAATATTCAATTCTTTCACTTACATGAGTAAAAAACTGAAATAAAATCCCCCAATAGAATAAATTACATTCAAATAATAGAATAAATTGTATCTATTTAAACATCATGAAAAAATTTCTATCCTATCAAAAATATATATGGCATAATTATTACTTTAAAATAAGCTATATGTCCCATATAAATTACATATTTCAATATCTGTACATATTTTACCTATAAATATCTACTTGTAAAATGGATCTGAATGCATATTTCTTAAAATAAGACATAAAAATGACCAGCAGGCATACAAAAAGTGCTGAACATCACTAATTATCAGGAAATGCTAATTAAATCCATAATGAAATAGTGTCTCATGCCTGGTAGTATGGCTATTACCTAAAAATGAAAGAAAAGTTCAGGTGAGGATGTGGAAAAAGGAAGTCACAGCACAGTGCTGGTGGGAACGTGAAATAGTAGAGTCATTATGGACAACACTATGGCGATTCATAAAAAAAAGATAAAATCTAATCATTACAGGACCGAGATGTCTCACTGCTAGTTATATACCAAAAGAAAATAAAATCAGCATGTGAAGTCACCATCCACACTCCCATGTCCATTGCCAAACTAGTCCTAAGACCCAAGAAATGGAAACAACTGAAGTGTCCATCAACCAATGAGTAGGCAAAGAAAAGAAAATATACACTGTGGATAACATCGCTCACTTACAAAAACAATATAAACCTCTCATTTGTGATAGGAACTAGAGATCATTTACGAATTGAAATTATGTTTCTTACATACAGACAGGAGTGGAACATCAAATGATGTATACTATAGGAGGGCAAGAGTGAAGGAGAGGGGAGATATCTATCAACAGAAGCAAAGATATTGTTCACTAAGAAATAAAATCTGTATGCTATTTCGAAGTAGAGTGACTAAAGGTAATAAAATGTATTATACATTTCAAAAAACTAAAAGAAAGGAGGTGGTATCTACAGCATAAAAAGTGATAAATGTTTGAGCACACAGATACTCTTAGTCTAAGACATTATGCAATATACACATGTGTTGAAGATTACATAATTCTGTTGTTCCTTTAGTCTACATATTAATGCCCAATTGCACTAGATAGTCCAACCATATATTGCCAGGGAGTTGGACTGATGAAATAGTGTTTAAGGAGCCCAAGAATATGAGAGCACAACCTGATCAGTCTATAGGACTAAGGAATATGTGCTGAATATTTGTTAGTTAGGCTGATGTCATCGAGTCTGGTACTTGAAATAGTATCAACAATAACACTGTCCATGCAACTAATTCAACAGATACTTGTATACAAATATTTGTTCCAGCAACTTGCTCAATGTCTATAAATTTTTGTTTCTTTAGTTGATTGAAGTTGAACATTGAATGGCTAAGCATAAAGTTCCAATACCAACCCACTTGCCTCTTGAGAAACCCTAAATACACTACAATCTGAATGCTTCTTAAACAAATACCATCTTGCAACTGACCAAAAGTGAAGTTTCAAAATTTAGCAATAAAAATTAAATAATTCATGTAGAACATTACCTCCTTTTGGCCAAATATATGTGCCATGAAATATTTGAAGACCTCCTTTCACCTTGTATGTTTTACAACTTCAATAAATTAAACCAAGTGCAGAACTAGACTTTGGAAAGATATGTTCCCAGGCACAGGGTTCTATAAGTTTTTATAACTGGAATCAAGGTAAAATATGCTTCACTGGGAAGTCATTTATTTTCTTTCTCTCTAGAAATTTAATAAAATAATAATGAATATGAAACTGAAAAACACATCGTAGTTACATGCCTTCAGACATTTAAAATTATAAGTCTACATACAATTTCACAGTGACAAATTCTAAATTATTCTTAGGACAGTCTATCACCAATGGTATAGCTAAACTGCTCAGAGTTTATTTACCATGTTTGTAAAACTATACATTTTATATTGCTAACAATTTTAAGTGAATGTAACAGTGAACTCTCCAGAATCCAATTACAATGTATATTAGTTTTACTACACAACCGTTTCATTACTACACCTGGGTTTTGTTATTGTTACTATAGGTTTCAACCACATAATACCCAACGAGGTGAATGAATATTTTTCTCAAAATTTCAAAGTCACTAAAATTTGATGTACAATAAATAGTCCTTGGAGTACTCTGCCCTTATTAGCACACTAAACACATATGGGCTTTCAAGTAAACCTTGGAGATTGTGAAGTGTATTTTTGTTCATTAATTTCTTAGTTTGCAGTATAAGCAACTAACTTCATGGTTTAAAAATCTTTCATAATACATAGTATGTGGAAAATGTTTTTGACTGTTCACCTTGATTCAAACCTGCCCTAAAAGTTAGGTTCCAAACCCTGTAACAGATCCCAGAGGCATTAGACAAGTGAAGTGAGTTGGTAAAATTGATTTGCCCAAACTTCAATAGCTCTCAGTTATCTTCTGAAATGGATTTTATAGGGATTTACACCCACCTACCTATCCACCTACCCACATACTCTTTACTACATAATGTGATTTAGATCACATACTGTTTAAACCCTGAGGATACTGAAACTCACAAAAAAGCTAAAATATAAGTTTGTACGGCACATACACACTCCACAGAATGTGTTCATACAAATTAACCCTATATTTTTCTGTCCTCTGCGCCAGCCCTACCCACTCTAAAACAAGAGCTACTTTATTTTCATTTTCTTCTGTCAGAAATCTTGCTCTTAGAAAGCTTAGCAGCAGCTTGGCTAATAATACATAAAAGGCCCTGGGCAGTTTTAGAGATTGCTTTTAATTTTTTCTTTGCTAGTTTTATTTGTTTCATATGATCAAAATTCAAAGACTAAGCCATGATCTGTGTAATGTGACCCACCCAAATAAAGGACATAATACATCAGAATACCCTAATAATTAAGTTAGTTCTGGAGGTGGCTGTTAAAATTAGCTTTTTAAATAGTAGAATTAAAAAATGAATTTCTTCCTTTCTACTTTTATTTAAGTTGCTATACTGCAGGCAAAGCAAAAAGATAAAATATACCACATGGCCATTATCTTTAGCTTTAGAATTTCCATTTATAAGACAATTTTTCTAAATATTAATTTAAATTAACTAAAATTACACACAACTTATAAAAAAATTCCTCAATTTCAGTCATTTCCAATGCTCAGAAGGGAGACTGTGCTGGACAGCTGAGGTATTATACTGTGGAAAAATTATCTCAAACACTGGAGAAGACCATGCTGCAGTACTTGCTTTAGCTGCGATGCATTGAAAAGGCCTGTTGACATTCATGATTTATTTTATTGAGAAACAAATAGCAATGAAACAGTTTCAAAATCAATTAGTAGGACAGTGTCAATAATTAATACATTGTATATTGTTGTCTTCATAGTGGTTGTTCATAGTGCAAGATGAAGACATGATATCCTGTCCAAACACTATTAGTACTAATCTTTCTTCTCATTGAATTAAGAGAAAGTAGTTTTATATCTATCCAAACTATTTTGTATATACAGATACAAAATGGTCCATCATCTATACACTTTTTTTGTTTGGTTTTGTCAGAGATGGGTATTCCCTTGCCATTTAAATATTTTAGGTGCATGAATTCAGCACAATAATCCAATATAATCCAGTATGCCATAATAGTAGTGGATTATCCATAGGATGGGCAATATCAGCAATTGTTGACTTGAGTCTTTTACAGCTCAGCATACCAATATGTCTTTACTTTTTATACATTGCTTTATACTTTTCTGCTGGATGGTTAAGACCAAGATAAAGCAAGACTTATATAACAAGAAATGTAACTTTTGTATCTGACATGGTCAGTCAGGTCACCTCAGGACTTGTCTCAAAACCCTGTACCGCAGTTTGTAGATCCTTTGTCATCGTCAGCCATGTGGATGAGTCACGGCCATTGCTTGGCCAATTTGCTCTCTGTGAAAGCCTGAGACAATGTTTTCTTTTCTTTCTATGTGACTCTCTTTAGGCACACATCGTTGATCACTTTCTTCTGTGGCCCCATAATCTCCTTGATCAGAAAATTTGGGACACTACTGAGTTACAGGATGTTACAGTACAGATTCTCCTATGCCCTGAGTCCTCACTGACTTTGAAAGTCTAGGGCCAAAATGTTGGCTGTCCTTGGAGCCCTTCTTTTTCTCTAATTTTTGTTCCGTGAACTTTAGTTGTTAACCCTCCAGAAGAGAAGCTTAATGATATTATTACCCTATAACAGAGGCAGTGGAGTTTAACCTCACTATCTGTCTGAATATCAAATATTTTAGACATAAAATGGAACAGGTATTTTCCATCAAGTAGTGATATGTTAAACTTTAAATCCCTATAGAATATGAACAAAAAATTTAAAATATTAAAAAATAGGAATAAATAATTACATATTTTTACAGACATTTAGAAATTTAACCATATACAGCATTGTAGCAGGACAGTCCTACATTTTTTTCTTATCCCTTGTTTTCATTTATTACCCTTTTTTTAAAGCAAACATTTACTTGAGAGACAGTATGGCAGTAATTTATATCTTCATGATTTCTTAAAGTTATAACAAAACATCTTAAAAAAATAACTTAAGGGTGTTTCATTACACACATTGATTTGATAGTCTTGACATAACTGGGAATTGTTGTTTTTATTTTCTACATTTTGGCTAGAAAAGTTCTTTTCCAAAACTCATTTCCTAAGAGAAGAGCAACTAGTACATTGACAGAGGAATCTTATTTCCTCATCTTTGTCAGAATGGAATCATTTTGTTGTGATGCTAACAAATATCAAGATTAAAATGCATTTTTGTAACAAACAACATTTTACATAATTCACATTCATATTTTTGTATAGTATCTCATATTGTTGCAAACCAATGTATTACTGCTACTTGTAGCATGAGCCAAAATGCATTTTGAACCATTCAACGAACAAAATGTTCCTAACAACGATGAAAATCAATATTTCTGGGAATTTTAATCTTACTCACAAGTGAAAGAATAACATGAAATACAGCATCTACTCCTGGAAATGGTGGTGGTAAGGAAGAGTGTTTAATGGTTTTGAAAATAATAATAGAAAGAGGTGGTATTGGCGTATGTTTAAGTTAATGTTTTACTAATTGTGCAGCCAATATGTAGAAATGGAGTAAAACCTTCCTTAGGGAGGGAATCTCCTTCTGCTAGCTAGAGAGAAAAGAGGAGAGAGAGGGAGAGAGAGAAGGGAGGATACCTGTACACCTAAAAAGAAGTTTGATGAAGAAAATAAATGTTTGATTTATTTGGGATAAATGAAAAATCATAACAGAGGTCAGGGACCAAAATAATTTTGCACTTTTCCTGGATTGTTGCTACCATCCCATTTCACCTGGAGTGTAGGACAGGTGACAGTGAATGACAGTATATAGGTCAATCCCATTGCTACCTTTTTTGCACAGAAAATGGTTTTAAGGTGTTTTAAGTATTTTATTTATCAGTATGTGTTTGAAACACATAATAAATACATTCATTGTGGAGAATTGGTCTTACAACATATTGTATCTTGATTCTTTTCACCCCCTTCCCCTCTCAATTTCTCTCCATCTCCAAATCCCTTTGGAAAAATAACAAAGGCAGGTGACACTAGAATATTATATAAAATTCAAATTTGTGCCCACAATAAATATTACTGGGTCACAGCCTCACTTGTCCACTCACATACAGTTTTGTACACTGGCTGCTTCAACACTGTAAGAGCAGTGCTAAGAAAATGTGGTGGAGGCCTTATGGCCAGGAAAGCCTAAAATGCTTCCCATGTGGACCTTTATAGAGACAGAGCTGATCCTTGATTTAGGTAACTTAGTACTTTTAGCCCACATCCAGTCCAAGGTTTATCTCTACCTGCCTTCCAAGGCTATTTTAATGGGTGCAAGGGATGTACAATGTTAAAAAA
The DNA here is from genome assembly GCF_000260255.1 of Octodon degus. NCBI lineage: Eukaryota > Metazoa > Chordata > Mammalia > Rodentia > Octodontidae > Octodon > Octodon degus. The sequence goes on along the minus strand of NW_004524617.1, from coordinate 2,291,545 downwards.
GAAGAAAAAAAGGCTTAGGTGTACTATCTATTAATTTATGCTTCCTTGGCAAAGGAGAATTCTTTAAAAATCTACAACTCTCCCAAGTTTTCCACTGAGGGATTCTGTGAGCAAAACAGTCAACACACTTCCTCCTATTCCTTTGGATACCAATATCCGACAGAAGTTCAAGGCCCTCATACGAAACAGCACAGTATTTGTCTATAATTTATGTACACTCCCTGCTTACTTTAAAACATCTCTCATCTGGCTGTGGTAATGCACACCTGTAATCCCAATTCAAGCCTAGTTGGTTTAGGGAAACCCTGTTTCAAAATAAGTAACAAACAAAAATGGGTTGGATTGGATGGGATAGTAGCAGGGGTCTGAGAACAACCTCTGCCAACTGTTTGCTCAGTATCTATGGAACTCCATTTGCTCTACTGAAATATGCAGATTGGATTAGTTTAGCTTCTGATGTCCCTTCTACCTTGAATGTTCTGTGAATAAATTTTGTCTCTGATGGAGAAGAAAGCAATATGCACTGTCCTGACTATGTCATTGAGTTTAAAGGAGACAAAGACTGTCTGTTTGACACCTAGATGCCTGTGAACACAAAAGATTTTCTCCAAAGGTTCATTAGGAGACTAGCATAAACTAAAGCATGGGAAATCCCATGACAACAGAATACCTTGGCATCCTAAGCATATGAAAGCTGAATTTTCTTCACAGCAAGATAATGAGCAACATAATAAAGCTTAACAAAGGAATTTTGGATACAAGCTGAACACAATCAACTACTGGTATTTCAGTCTTTTATTTATAAGATTTCAATAGTTTTCCTTTAAGATCAGGATTTCTGCCAGATAATCCAAGTAGTGTACCTAGCACAATGACAACAACCAAATGGCTGACAAATTTGTCTAGCCCCAAATGTCCAGAAGTCTGTTTTCCAATTGAGAGCTGAGAAATGGACATTTTTAGGTCTGGGGAGTAACCAAGTTTAGGAACAAGTCAGGGAAATGCTGAGGATCTTGAGTACTGAGGTATCTTCAAAGAAGTTTGGGCATCTGGACAGTACTTGTGAACTAAAGAGAAAAAAATATTTCTTTAAAAATAAAAAACAACTTGCTTTTAACTTCTCCATTCTCAATTCATTCCTCAGAGGATGAATGTGAAGAGTGAAAGCCACACACAGCTATCCATTGGGGCAGCTCTGTGGCAGGAACATTTTGATCTTTTTCATCATGCTAAGACTCTAAACAATAGTGCTGTCTTTTTTAATGTCCATAGCAACCAATGCTGGAAGGAGAGCTTCAAATTATAAGTCCTGCTTTCCTGTCATCACTTTGCTATACATAGTCCAGATTGCATTTAATCTATGTTTCTTACTAGTAAACACTGAGAGTGTAAATACTTATTTTGAAATTGGTTCCAAATATTTAAAAAAACTCTGTTCAGTTGGTTGAGTACTAGTTGAAAGAAAAATCATTTAGGCCTGGGTACAACCCTTCATTCAGCATTTGTTCTGGAAGGAAAGAATGAAATATAAGCACCTAATTAAATTACCAAGTGATGAATACTCTAATGAAGATAGACAAGAAACACTCCAAAGGCATGGAGTCTGGATGGCTTATGTTTCCTGGAAAGAGCGTAGAGAGACAGGTGGCAGAATAGAATGCCGATTTCATGGAGGGAGACAACATGTCTGAGTTGTGTTGCATGAATGGTTAAACTACCAAAGCCATTCTGAAAATTTTATGGCTTAGTTACTCTTCTCTCATTGCTGGGACAAATACCTGACACTCAAAATGAAGGAAGGAAAGGTTTATTTAGCTCAGAGTTACTGGAGGTTTCAGTCCATAGTCAGCTGGCTCCAAGGCAGAGTGTCACATGGCAGAGAGCAACCTTTCCTGGTGGTGGCAAAGAGCAAGAGTGCAAAGTGCAAAGCGAGGGGTAGCAGCAGCTCAAGCAGCTGGCTTCTCTTCTCTCCTTACATTGTCATGCAAATTTCCTGCCCCAGGGCAGGTGCAGCATCCACACCCACAGTAATCAATCACAAACTCCAGAGGCTGCCTTAAGACTGCATGAGGCTTTGGGGGGACACCTAGACACAAACCATAACACTTTATGACAAGGCAGGGTGTTGGGGTGTTGGTCCTAGCTTCACAGTGTGTAGGGAAGAGGAAACAATTACTTATGACAATGGCTGCCAGGTACTAACAAGGTACCTGGTATTATAACCTATATAAGCGTCTCCATTTTTGTAACTAGAACAGCTATTTTGTTATACAATTCTGTATGTTCCTGTTTTAACCTATGTGATTGACTCCATTTTGTAACGAGAATAGCCTTGTATTATACACCTCTGTATGTTTCCACTGTAACTTTATTAATGAGGATTGTTTGGTATAAGCTGACAACTTAAACTCCATCTTGGTGGCTCAAGCCGTCCATCAGACCTCTGAACACAGTTTGTTAATGTTCAAACTATTCCTTTGTTCTAAACCACAGTGTGTTAAAGGTTAAGCTCTGAACTATTTCTTACCCCAGAGCACTCCACACAATATGTCTTGTGATCAACACTGAGCCTAAATTGTAATTATTTGTTCCTGAAAATAATAACTGCATGTTAAAAAAACGTAACCTGTTTTCCCGAAAGTGGACGTTGACCCCTGTGCTGCAGTCCCTGGCGCTCAAGTCACAAGACCTCCCCTCTGCGGTTTTCAGCCTTAAAACCCTTGTCTCTCCCCTCCTGGGCACTCACTTAGGCACTTTGTGCCGGGTGTTGCCGCTGGGTATCAGCTAAAATAAAGCACTCTTTTCTTTTTGGACTTGTCTCCCAGTTGTCTCATTTTTGGGTTACAACACCTGGTTAGTATAAATTTTTTAAATGATGTATACTTTTGAAACATGTTTTTGAGTAGCCCTTTAAAATGCTTATGTTAAAAATCTAAATGTTCTGCATTTTATTTGCTATTCTTGCTATCCTAGTCATGACTTGAATGTGAAATAATATGATGGCAGATGGGTGAGGTTTAAGAATGTTGTGTGCCTTCCTATGGGTTTTGAATTTAGTCTATAAACACTTTTAAATGGAGTTCAAACAAACTAGCCTTTAGAAGGATTAGGGTGAAAGGGGAACCTGAAACTATTGAGAAGTAAAATTCCAACCATATTCTAAGTGGGGTCTTTTCTGATTTTCAAAGATGGCATACCCAGCAGCTTCAAAAAGGCCGATATCACCTCTGACTTCGCTGGCTATAATGACAATTTTCTTTGCACATTGTCACTGTTTCTCTTACTATGCCTCAGGGACTTCTCCAAAGCTGGGTGTAATTTTCCTCAGATTTCTTCCTTTTCTGTTTTACCAGCCTTGTTATTTCACATGTACTTTTGAAAATCAACATCTATGCTTTTTATTTATTTTGTGTCCTGTTCAGTGTATTTAAACTAAGATATTATTTCTCTGTATTTCTTCAAAAAGTAAAGAGAAATCATCCTTAAATTGTGAGCATGATGCCTTTTTCCTTAAGAATCTTTGTTTTCACCCTAGATGCCTAGCTGAGCACAATTAGACTAACAAAATCTTTAATATTTATTTCAAAAGATAACTTGAAACGATCTCAACTTTTATCAGCCCTGTGTGAATAAAATGATAGGTTTCCCTAAATTTGACAAAAATGCCAAACGTTTACATGAAGTCAATGATAATGAATTGTGCATATGAAAAATTCTAAACTATAGTAATAATCATAGTAACTTTTCATTATCATGCAAGAGGAAAAACTAAAGTATCTTTTGATTCTGTCACATAATGAGAATTATGAGGTAACTATAAGAGAATTGAGACCAGTGAGATAGTTCAGCAGCCTAAGCACCTGCTTAGGCAACTGCAGGAAACAGAGTTCGATCCCAGACACCGCATACCACACTGGCCCCACCACCAGGAATGCTAAGCCGGCCACCAAGACTGGGCACAGTGGCACATGCCTGTAATCCCAGCACTGGGGAGACTGAAAAAAGGAAGATAACTATGAGTCTGAGCTGCATAGTGAGACCCCATATCAAATGCATAAAGAAAAACAATTCAACCAGGTAGATAGGAAAAAAATATTTCATGGTACTATATACCATATAGTATAAAAACAATTAACTATTAGAAATAATTCTGGGAATTTTCTCAGTTTTGTGACATATGTAGTATTTTTCAGCTATGCAAAAAGAACTAATGTGACATCATTTTGACAAATAAATATTTATGCTCCCTACCCAACCTGTACAATTATGGTCTTTGACGTAAAGCTGCCAAAGTAGATTATATTTTAAACTTCGCACAAATTGGATATAGTCCTGTTCACCCTTTACCTTGATATAGTATAGAACACAAGCTTACTCAGTGTTATACAATAACTACTTTGGTATAAGTATTGTTAAAATGGACTTTTTTTCCTCTTGTTTTGATGATTTATTTCTTATGGACACAAAAACAAAAGACAAAAGGAAAATATGATTCTAAGATTTAAAGCTACTTTTATGCATTAAAATATTACTTTGGTTGTTTTGATCTAATATTTAAAAACAGTTAACTGAATTGCTTATAGCATAGCATTTTAAAATTTCTTTGACAGTTTAAATAATCTTTAGGGTTTTATCTTTTACCTGCTGCCATTATATTGTCATAATTACTCATCATGCAACAGGTTGTAACATGTAAAGTAACAATGTAGAGGCTGATATAGAACAATACAGAATAGCAAGAGTTTAATTTTTATGCACCATTTCTTCAAGAAAACACATCACAAAAGGAAATAGCTTTGAATAAGTTCAGTTAAGGTTGCCATTTAGTTAATTAACTTAACCATTTTCATTAGCAGACTCAATATTGACTTTAGAATAATGTCTGCTTAATTTCTTTCAAGCAATGAATATGTATGATGCATTGTCATAGGTAAAGGTAAATGTAAGACAATAATAGCTAAGAAATAAAATTAAGTGATCGCAATAAGTCAGAAACATATAGAGAGTACATTCATAAGCTTATATTTTATTGCAGTGTGCTCCTCACAACTTTTAAGACATGACCTTGGCAGAGGCACATTATTTTGGCTGCTCTGCACTGGATCTGTAATAATCTCAATTTTATAAGAAAGCATTTCTAAATTGGTTGGAGAAGACTAAAACAATGCATAAATCCAGTGCACTGAATATAATTTTCTGCTTCAATTGACAATCTAGTCTTTGGAAAACAGACTTAACTTTTAAACCTTTTTTTGGCCATATTCATTTTATATGCCTTCACATTAGAATACTAAAACTATCAGGCTCCTATTGATTTTTCGAGAGAGAAATTACATCTGTAAGATTGAAAGAATGTGAAGTCTATCATAAGCAACTGATGAACAAATATGTGATGGAAATTGAAGAAAGTAACAATGTGATGGCAAATTGTTGCTTTTTGTTAACCTGTCATTTCTCCGCACCTTTCTCATCAACATTAGACCTTCATTAGCTTAAGATCATCATTGCCCTCTGAGTCATCCAAAATGATCTTCGTCAGCATAAGATCATTCTCAGCATAAGACTGCCTCTGCCCTCTGAGTCATCCGATAATCCCCACACCATTTTCCTCAATGTAAATGAGATCAATAAATACTGAGGTTTCGCCTGCCTTATGGCCTTTTATTCCCCATGAACAAGTGGCCATTCCAGATCTCCATTACATTGCTATTTGTCTCTTGCTCTTTCTTTTTTCTGTGGTCATAAACCCTTGCTGGAAGTCAGGGACTCACTGATTTCAAAGGGGAGTGGTAGTAAGTAGCAGTAGAATACTTTAATATGACTAATTTTCCAATCCAGAATGTGTTGTTTTTAGATTTAAAAGATGGGAAGATCTACCAAATTATACTAATTCAATTTCAATATGACAATAAGCATTCCACAAAGCGATGGCTCCCTTTTGTATCCATTATATTCTCAACCAGAACACACTGCAGAATCAGCAGGATAGGGGATTTGGTTTCAATATGTATAATCAAGCCTCTTACAAGAGAATCTCATTCAGTAACTCTGTAATAGTATCATGAAAATCTAAACCTGTTTGTAAATTTATGATTTGGAAATAGACGCCAGGATCTCAGTAGTAGAAGCATCCTGACTGGACTCCACTCAGACTACAATGATCTTTGGTTAAGAAAATTAGACTGCTTCTGTGTTAATATTGTGTCCCCGGTTTCAATCTACTTTCACATCAAATTTACTAAATCTAAAACTGAAGTAAGCATGGCATAGTAAAGAAAATAAGCTAAGTGTTGGCAGGCCTTGATTTAATCATCTGTTTTATAATTCAGCAGCTATCTGATCTCAGTTCTATGGGGTAACCTTTCTCAGCCCATTTCTTTCTTTCTTTTTTTTGTAGAAAAGATCCCATAATTCTCACAGTAGTATACTTCATAGCTTCTCTTCATCTGGCTTCATCCACTCTAGAGTCTTCTTTTATCTTGCATTATAATGGCACTTACATCCAGGTTTTCCTTTTACATTATCATGGCAGGAGGTTACTTCAAGGTATTAACCCCTGCGCTGTTGAAAAAAAATCTCAAACTGGGTTTTATATTTCCATTGTCTACCTGAAATACTTCAACCTTTGCACTGTCATCAGAATGAGGTTTCTATAAAACAAAACTCAGTTCTTAAAAAGAGTCTCTCCTGTATAGGTAACTTTCTTGTATAGGGCAAGGCCAATCTTTTCATTCTCTTCTAGAGATTTGGGTACATTCTCCCAGCGAGATATACCATCTACTCCAGAGAGTCAAAGCCTTCCCTCAGAGACACTGATTGGAGGAAATATTATATTAAATCAATTAACTCCGTCTGGTGGGACTAGTTAAAAATTTCAGAATCCTCAGCTTGGCAGGTGAAGATTTTCAAACTCTTGGCCAAAAACACATTTCCAATTTTGAACAAAATCACTTTTTTCAGGAACAGGTCTATCATAATATTTTGTTTCCAATTTCTTTACCTGTAATCATTTTTCTCTTTTAAGTGTTTCAAATCATATGTCATAATGGAATAATATCTACACAAGGGCTTTCATTATCACTATGGTTCAAGGCAACTTTTCCTCTGTTGTAGTATATTTGAGAAAATAATTAGCTGTGTAATTATCTCTGTCAATACTGTCTTTTGTGGTGATACTGACTATGGACATGATTTATTTCCCCCAGATAACAATAAGGTGCCTGGAACTCTTATTGAGGGTTACGTGATTACACTGTCTCTTATCTCACTGTAATCTGTACTTTTAATTTGCGTTATCTGAGCCCGACAGGCTGATGTCTGCTTATATTTCTAACACTCAGATGGCTGAGGCAGGAGAATTGCAAATTTAAGCTCAGGATGAAAAGTTTAATCACTTAGCAAGACTATCTGAAAATAAAAACTTAGGAAAAGGATTGGGGATGTAGCTCAGTGTGAAGACCTTGAATTCAATCTCCAGAACTGTAAAAAAAGAAAATTGTATATATCCAGGAATTATATAACATTTTGGTCAATAATGGTGGTAGCATAATATTACATAGTCCTGTGATATCAGAGCCATTTTAGTTTGTGGAAACATACTTCACAAGTTTGCAAGATGACAAAATCTTCTAATAATGCATATCTCAGAAGATATGTTGTTGCTTCACAATAGAATATTTTAAAATATGGATTCATTGTGAATGGTTCACTCAAGTCAATTAGCATAAGGATTAGTTCACATTTTATCATTTTTCTGGTGAGAACACTTTACTTTCTTAGCAACTTTCTAGAATATAATACATTGTCAATAACTACAGTAATATCTATCCTAGTCAAGAATCCATTTAGGCTAGTATCATTTACATAATAAATGGCTAACGGTTTATGAGGTGAATAAAGCCAACTTTTATTTATTTATTTATTTACTTTTTATTTTCCATATAGGGAAGGCACTACAGAGTGTTCAGGGTCTCAGTACCAGATCGGACTCCCAGTGATTCTCCTGTTTACAGCCTCCCAGGTACTGGGATTACAGGCGCGTGCCACCATGTCCAGTCTCAATCGCCAGCTCAGTGCTCCCCAGGGGCAGGACCGGCATGGCAGGTCCAGGATTGAACCCCAACCCCTAAGCCTGCTTATAGTGCTTTATTCTGCTATTTGGCTGGCCCAAGCCAACTTTTATTTCATTAATGAATTCATTATGAAATCTAATATTTATGTCAATCAATAATCCATCAACCAATTTCAAAGTAACTTCCCTCTGTTAGAAATGACTAATAGGCTTAGTATGAAACTAGAGATTATTAAGCCTGGCAATATAATAAAATATTCACACCTTAACCCTTTGCTCTGCAAGGTTAATTCTTCAATCTCCTTTGATAAGCAAAGTTCAGCAAAAAAGTGAACACTGTCTCTCAGCAACATGCTTGTCTTAAAAAACGTCACTTAACCTTGTTGAACTTGAATTTCTTTTTTGAACAAGGAATACAATGTCAAACTTCAACTTTTGGGACATTCTGTGAATTCATTTATGGGAAACATTTTCTGCTATGAACACTGGAGTTTATAAATTAAAGCTCAGAAAAGTTTGGAAGATGCTGGTGCCACTGATGATTAGATTAGTGAGTTGAAGACAAGCATAGGAGCACAAAGGCCATATTAATTTAATGATCAATTGATGAAAATGGGTCAGCATTTACATTTTGCTACTAGACAATGTGCTACTGGAATATGTAACTAATATTTATTTATTATTTATTTATTATTTTTAAAATGTATTTGGTACAGAGTCTCAATACACAGCTCAGACTTGTAGTGATCCTCCTGTTTTCAACCTCCCCAGTGCTGGGAATACAGGTGTGTACCCCCACACCCAGTCCCAGTGGCTGACTCCACATGCTCAGGGGCAGTGGCACAGGGTGCATGGGATCAAACCCCAGTCCATGTGCTTGCCTGAGGAGGTGCTTAGTCCACTGAGCTATCTTGCAGACCCATTGTGGCTAATATTTAAAGCACAATAATTCAATAAGAACTTATTGAGCATCTTGCATATTTAAAGTATTCTACAAGAACAAAAGAAATTCAAGAGTTCTCTTTATTTTTAGTTCTGCTTCCTTTTTCTCTTTTCAGTACTAAGTATGTAATGTGAACTAAAATGATTTTTCATGTTCAATATTTTTATTTACTTGTTCATTGGTTGGTTGAGTAGATGATGCAGAAGTTTTGAGTAAAATCTTTTCCCAAAAAACTCAAAGAACTCAGTTCTAATAATCTCAGGGGCTAATATATATTTTAGGGTTCATGCAATTTCTTCTCCACAGAGACATTTGCATAGTTTAATACAACTGTCAACATTGTATATACCATTGTTTACCTAGAAAAGTGTCATCCCATAGAAATATAAGATGAGCTATACATGAAAGTTTATATTTTCTGCATTTCAAAGACATCAAAAGAAATACAATTAATTTTAATCAAACATTTTCTTTGATTTAATATAGCCAAAGTGTTATCATATTATTTCTTACTAAGGTTTTGTTTCCTGGTGGGTGTTTTATATTTCACATCGCAAGTTGGACTAGCCACCTTTGAAATGTTTATATAGTAAGGTGTGGCTATTGTATTGGACAGAAATGATCCAAAATGAGAAGTTCGATATTTTGTCCAAGGTTTTGTTAAAAATTTAATTAAATATTGAATAAACATTACTTTTTTCCTATCACTATATTACTATAATTTTTCTTCTGAAGAGTATTTGTAATATTGTGAAACCAACTATGTGAAATGTATTGAAGTTATTTGAAAAAACAGAAAGTTGAGAATCACTGTCACAATGAATACTTCTCATGTCATTCACACACCAAAGCAGTAATCTTGTTCTTTTAAAAATATGTATGAAAATTCGTCAGTGAATACCAAAACCAAATGTGAATATAAATCTCTACTTATGCAAGAAAAATATCTATTTGAAATTGTATTATTGAAGAAAAATTATAGCTCTATCTTTGTTGTATTTTGACATTTTTATTTGAAATAAAACTTCATTAACAACAACAGAACTCTTTCATGAACACAGTAAGAATGTTAGATACTAGAAAAAAGAAAAACATTGTCTCAATATGGAGTTCTTCACCTAAATCAAAATGTAAAATTTCTCATAAAGATAGCCTTAAATTTCACTAGGAAATATTTGTCAAAATACTCCTGAAAAATTGCTAGAATTTTAAAGATATTTATTATAAGAAATAAAAAATACTGTATGCTAAAATCTGAGATTTTAAATTGGCATGAAAACTATAAAATTGTATCACCCAGATGCAATGAAGATGATTTTCATTTTCATGACAAAGAAAAACTGTAACAATCCAGTGTAAATCCTAAGGGAATTTAAGTTTATGATAATATAGTTTTTTCTCAATTCCACATACTTTTTGAAGTATACCATAATAAATCCAACTAATTGAAATAACACTATTTCACACAAGTTATTATGACAAGTATTTCCCCAAGGCTAAAAATTGTGTTTATATTAATAAAAATATCCTTTAGAAGATGGATGTTGTGGATGCTTGTCTATAATTCCAGAATTTGGGAGGTTCAGTTAAAGGCCAACCTAGACTATATAGGGTGACCCTGTCTAAACTCCCACTCTATAGAAAAACAATAAGACTTTTTTGGAGAATTAGCTACATTTTCATTTACCAACAATTGGAAGGAAAGAATCTATGGTAGATAAGTTCTAAGATGGCATGTAATGATCTCTGACTTCCATTATTTACGTCCTTTTACAATGTTTTCTCTTTGAAAGTGGACAGGATTTTTGGCTTGCTTCTAACAAACAGAACACATCAAAGAAGGTGACATATCAACTTGATTTTGATGTGTCTACTTGACTGGAGTAAGAAACACCAAGTAGATTGGTTGGGTGAATTTCAGGATGGGTCATGAAGGTGTGACCATGGGTATTATGTTAAGTTTCTTGGTCGTTGTTCTACTTTCTAGGTGCCATTAAGTGAGGAGCTTTGCTCCACTGTGTCTTTCTACATTGAGGAAAATTACATTTCTGCTTCTTTTACTTGTGGATTTTGGATGTTTTGTTCCAATGACGGGAAGACCCAGAAAATTTATATAAGAGAAGTGGGGTCTTTGATGTGACAGTAACTTACCAAGCAATTTAAAATCCCTGGGAACTAGTTTATGGGAAGAGTTTGAAAAGGTGTGGAGACTTTGCACTAGAGAATCCCTAGACTGTTGCAAGCAGAATCTGAAGGGTGATTCTGGTTAGAGTTTAGAGGAACAGAATGTTGATAGGTATGTGGACAGTGAAATCCAGGCTCAGAAGTATTCAGTTGAGAATAAGGATTCTATTGACAAGTAAACTACACATCATAATGGTATAATTTGTCAAAAATTTGGGTTAGGGAGATAGGTCAGTGGCTTAAGTGCCTGCCTGGAAAACACAAAGTCCTAAGTTCTATCCCCAGTACAAAAAAAGTCTGTAATTTGTTCACGTACTGAGATTTTGTGGAAGACAGATTAAAGGCACTGGACTCATTGATATAGCAGATGAAATTTTACAGAAGTCCAACATTTCAGCTGTGTCATAGATATTTCTGGCTAATTTTAGTCATATTTGTAGTGAAAATTAGAGGCAAAAAGCAGAGTAGAAAATTTTTAAAAATTTGAAATTTGGCCCTGAAGATATCATGTGTAAAAGAGTGACTACTGAAGAAATTAGCACTATAAACAAGGAATCATCCCCCAAAAGTCATCATTTAAAGTGATCCACGCACAGCCACGTATGTCGCAGTACAATGCATAGTAGCAATGTGTTGGAAGCAGCCTATACACCATCAATAGATGACTGATAAAATAAGGAGTCATTTGTGTACAACTGAGTTCTGCCACAGAGAAGGATAAAATTTGATTCATTTGTAGGAAAACAAAAGCACTTTGAGAGTTTAATGTTAAGGGAAATAAATCAGACATACAAGCTTAAGTATCACATGTTTTTTCTTATATGAAAAAACCCAAAAAATACATAAAGAGCAAAATAAACAGTAGATAGATAATAAGAAATGAGGAGATAGACCTTTCTTATATGAGGAGATTAGTGCTCCAGAATTCATTTCAGTGCTCAGCCACCAGGCATTCAGAAATTGTTACAGCCATGTTACAGGAGTTCCTAGATATTGCTCCTAATGAACAGCACACTTTAGTATCATCCATGCAATGCTGGCTTTCTCAACATGCAGAATTCAGGAACTGGTAAGTCAAGGAGGCTTCCTTCAAGTTTTCAAAGGAAGGCTTGAGAGGCCATTCAAGGTGGATTTGAGAAAACAACACATGACGTTGTGTGAATGAAGCCAAAGGAATAGTGGGGGCCCCAGAAGGTTGAAGATGTCAGTACAGTGGAATATCTGCTGAGGAAGACTGAGCACTGAGCACTGAGCAGAGCCAGCTTGAGCGAGGTTATGTAGACTGCAACCCACAGGAGCATAGGATTGGGGTCACTCAAGCCCACCAGACTTTACATCTTATCACCATGTATCTTGGGTGCTGGATGTGGAATGACTTAGAAACACTGTAGTATTTAATGTTTGCCCTGCTGGATTTGGGCTTTCTTTAGTCCAAATCATTTTTATTCCCCAATTCTTCCATTTTAACATGGGAAAATTTACCTTGTGTTGATTTACCTTGGTATCATGTACCTTGCTTTTTATTTATACAGAATTTCATAGCAAGGATTTTGCCTTGAGTCTCAGAAGGGAATTAGACTTGGATTTTTTTTTAAATGTTGGGACTCTTGAGATTTTGGGGAAGGAATGATTGTGGTTTTGGTTGTATATAAGAAAGTTGTATCATATTAGGTAGAATTATTAACTTATTTTTGGGTTTATATGGAGATTAAGTATAGTTTAAGGAAATGTATTGGGTGTGCAGCTGACAAAAGGTGAATTGTGACCATTAACCTTATTAGGTCAATTTGATTGGATTAAGAAATGCCTAGCAAATTGATGAAACACACTTCCAAGTTTGTCTAGGTCAGTGTAGCAAACCTATGGTACATGTGCTTCTGTGGGCTGTTTGTATCATTGAAATCTCTATAATGTTTGTCATCACTAGTTTAGGTGGATTGTGGGAGTTTGACACTGGTAATGATATGTGGTCCTCTCTACTCAGGCACTATTCCCCTGCTGTGCTTCCAGGGCACATGAACTGAGCAGCTTTGTTGCACCATTCCTTATGCCATGGAGCATGCCCACTATGGACTAAATTCCCTGAAATGATGAGCTAAATTAAACCTCTACTTCACATTGTGGGTGTCAAGTGTTGTGTCTCAGTGATAGGAAAGCTTACTAATGCAGATGGGGTGTCACTTTTGTAATTAGGCTACATATAATTATGACTTTTTTCTCAGAGCTTCATTTCTCTGTCTCTTCCTCTCCCTTTTTTTCTGAATTTGATAAGGCAAACTGCCTTGTCAGAGAGGCACATATGGCAAGGAACTAAAGGTGGCCTTCAGCCAACAACCCACACAGAACTGAATCTTGCCAACAATCAAGTGAGCTTGGAAGCAGATCCTTCCCCAGTGAAGCTTTCAAATAAGGGCTTAACCCTGGTCATCACCTACAATGCAGGTTTTGTGAGAGGCTGTGAAGTAGACCACCCAGATACAGCAAACCCAGATTCTTCACTCCAAAATTACTTAAACTTTTTAAAAATGTGTTTTGTTTTTTAACACTGCAATTGTAGCATTTTGTTATATAGTTCTATATAACTAACACAAAAATCTTGTAATTTTTAAGGAAAACTGTGGTAATACATATATAAATTAAATGATGCTGAAGTTTTAGGATTATAAATACATGAACTGTGCCTACACAGGAAATGATCATATTTTAATGAATTACTAAGAAATGGTGGCTTTTTGAAAAGTTTCAATGTCAAAAAGAAGAGATCAAATATATATTTACACAAAAGAAAACCATCTAGGTTTATCATCAAACATTTCTAACATTCATTCTCAAATTTTCGATATTAATAATACTGTTGGTCTTGCAATTTTATTTCATCATTTTGTATTTGAAGCAAACAGTTTCTCTTTGTGCTGCTAGAATTTCAAACAGCTCTTTATAAAATGTCTCCATGTTTCCACAAAGACATGAATCCGCAAATCTGTTAAGTCAGTTCTTAGGTAAAATATTGCCTCAGAGCCATGAAACATTTTAACCTTGGAACTTTGAGGGAAAAGAACAGGCATATTGCTCATCTGTTTTCTAAATTATGCATGGTAAATCAGATGCATGATTCGTTTTGAACTGTTTATTAAGGCACACAAAAGATAAACCATTTGAAAGAATGGAAGCACAAAACTGCCTACCTTGCTCACTTTGAAAAAAATTGATAACAAAGGACAAAGAAGGAGAGTTCATTTAAACAAAAACAGAATTTAACCAAGAGAGAGGAAAAAATCAAAAAGACAGAATCTGGGAAAAAGAACAATGTGTATTAATAAAGTTTTGACAGAGTGATATGGGAAAGAAGGAAAAAATAACAAAATATGATATGAAGATTGAAGTATAGTGTACTATGATATAGCATGGATATGATGAAAACATGTAGAGCTGATTACTGAAATTGGCTGAGGCATATATATATATATATATATATATATATATTCTCAGGTATATATAATTTCTATTTAAAGAATAAGGTTGATATTTTGAAATGCATGAAACATTGCAAAATAAAATTTAAAATGATTTATAAATGCTCAGACTTATGAAACTAAATTAATTTTTAAGATCCTAAACTCCATTCTCTGAAATGTCAACTAAGTCTTCTAACAGGTTTTATAGATGGTACTTAATGAATTTTCTGAAAAGTTATTTTCTTCCTGATTCCATTTTTCCAACCAAGTGGTAAAATTGTGCACTTCCATCTAAGACATATATTGAAAAATTTTTTCTACCCTGAAGATTTTGAAAATAAAGAGGTAGAATTCTCTTATATTGCCAAGAATAACACAGTCCCTGAAACTGAGCAGGAATATGGGATAAATTTAATTCCAGATTGTTTTTAAAGGCAATATGTGTCCTATCATCACCTTGACATAATGATAATATGAAGTAAATATATTATCATTCAAATTGACCACACTTTACAGGGTGTTTATCTCAGAAGCCTTTGTGTATGGGTGCTATTCTCCATACACACAATTGATTGTGACTTTTTGACTAAGGCACACTATTCCTTCAGGAAAACCAATTTTTCCCTCCTCATCTCATATTCTACCTTATAATCACATCTAGTGTCATTTCTTTTTTCCATAAATTTATTGAGAAACAAATAGCAATGAGATAGTTTCAAATCAAACTGGTAGGACAGTTTCAAAAATTAACACATTTTATACATTCTTCCTAGTTGTTAATTGCTGTACAAGATGCAGACATGATATCCTACTTACAAACACCATTAGAACAAATTCATCTATTCATTAAGAGAATGTAACTGTATATTGATCCTAGCCATTTGAATACACAGATAAAAATGGACATTCATCTGCATCCCCTTTTTGTTGTTAAGTTCCGTTATTGAATATTATAGGTGTGTAAACTCAGCAAAATAAACTAAAAGAGTCCACTAGCCCATAATAGTATTGGGTCTTCTGCTTCACTGGCAATGTCAGAAATTGTTGTCATGAGTCCCCCACAGCTCAACATAACAGCATGGCTTTACTTCTTATATTTCGTTTTTATACTTTTCTGCTGGATGGTTAAGACCAAGGTAAAGCAGGACCTATGCAACAAGAGTTGTAGCTTTGGAGTCTGATAAGGTCAGTGAAATCCCCTCAGGATTTATCCTGAGATCCTGTACCTCAGATTGTAGCACCTTTGTCAGTGTCAGTCATGTGGATGAGTCACGGCCATTGCTTGTCCAATGTGCTCTCTGTGAAAGCTTGAGAGAATGTTTTCTCTCCATGTAACTCTCCTTAGGCACACTCTACATCATCGATCACTTTCCTCTTTGGCCCCATAATCTTCTTGATCAGAAAATTTGGGATACTACTGAGTTACATGATGTTACAGTACAAGTTCTCATATGTCCTGAGTCTTAATTGACCTTAGAAGGCTAGGGCCAAAATGTTGGCTTTCCTCGCAGCCCTCCTTTTTCTCTAATTTTGGTCTGCAAACTTAGGTTCTAGTTTCACTTCTAATCTCACTTTCAGATTTATATTTTAAATGTACATCTTCCAAAATAGGGGAATTTTCCCATTTCTAATTTTTAAATTTGTATTAGTACACATTTCCAGTGCACAATGATTACATTCACTGTGGGGAGTTGGTACATATTTACTTTTCATTTTATGTCTTTCCTTGATTGTAGCCATGTTTTACTTGGGAAATCAGTAGCCAAAAGAGAAACAAGCACAAAAAGGTGGGGGGAAAAGCATCGGTATTATTTTACCAAACATAAATTGAAAAGAAATTGTATGGAATTCAAATTTAATTGCTATCCATGGTTACCTTATAAGGACTTGCATGTACCATACCAGCTAGAGAAGGTAACTAGTTTAATTTGAGTCTCTCCAGAACAGACCTAGAAGCAAGAATTTGAACTCACGTACTTTTGTTGTATGACCCCAGGATACACCAATAAGGTATAGAGAAGTGAAATGGAGAAGTCATCCCTGTTGAAAACTAAATGAGAATGTGACCCGGGAACATTGAAGGAAGATGTAGGATGCAAACTTTGGAGTTACGAGCTGCAAAGGACAGTGGGGGAGGGCTATAGCATTTGTGTCCCAAGTGCTGGATTAAAAGGGACAAAACTTTCATTACGTGTCTTTCCTGTCTCAAGAGCAAGTAGAGAGAGTCCCAGACAAAGAGAAACAAATATTGGTAGTAGAAAATGAATTACCATGCACAGAAACAGTAAGTGCAGAAGGATATGGGAGAGGCATCTCCAGCATCTGCTTTATTTATTTGTTTGTTTATTTATTTTTTTATTTTAGGGAAGGGTCTACAGAGTGCTCAGGGTCTCACTACTAGATCATATTCATAGGGACTGTGGAGATGGCTCAGTAGAATAAGCGCTTGCCTGGCAAGCACAAGGGCCTGTGTTCAATTCCTGGTTCCACCAAAAAAAAAAGGAAAAGAAAATAGATGGGACTCATACTGATCCGCCTGTTTACAGCCTCCCAAGAGCTGGGATTGCAGGCACACATCACTATGCCCAGTCTTTCCAGTATCTGTTTTAAAAAATTTATTTTTTGTTTCTATGATTTCAACTGTCTACCTATACTGTAAAATCATTGTGAAAATGTCAACATCACTTATTCATTTTTTTTTCTTTTTTGTGGAACCAGGGATTGAACTCAGGCCTTTGTGCTTGCCAGGAAAGCACTTATTCTACTGAGCTATCTCCCCGGCCCAACATCACTTATTCTATTAATTGCCTAACAAGTCAGGTGTAAGCAATGTCATGGATATTAGGTGTTTATCTTTTAAATTCTTTCTAATTATTCTCTTTTCTCACCATTATTTTCCTTTGGAGAACTTGTCACCTCTTAACTGGATTGTATTTTAGTTGCAAAGTATGTTTTGCAATTTCAGCCATGAGAGTTGAGTTTATTTAGCTCAGAATGAACATGTGACTTATTTCAGGCCAGTAGGCTTCAGAAAGATCTTTCTTGGATGATTTGGGAAAGAAAGACCTAAAGAGATGCTCTTCTATAAAAGTCAGTTTTCAGTTGTATAATTTGAAACATTTCAGGCAAATTTTGCTACCACAAGGGGCAACAGATGAAACTGATAGATCAACACAGAAAGGCAGAATTCAAAAACCTGAAAAGCTGAAACCAGAATCTTGAAGACAATATTTATGTCAATTTGAGACAGGTTTTGCCACTAGCAGAATTAACAGAACTAACTAATGTACCCACTCGTACTGTCAGGTAAGTATGGGTAAATTTTACTAATCTCAAATATCATAGAATGTGAAGATTTTTCTTATTTGTCTTAGTTACTTTCTTATGTGTGAGACACAATATCTGACATCCACAACTTAAATAAACCACAAAGTTTATTTTGGCTTGCACATTGTAGAGGTTTCAGGCTGTAGTTGGCTAGTTCCTAAGCAAGGTGGCATGAGAAAGGTGTATGGCAGAGGAGAAAGAGCTCATGGGATAGCAGTCAGAAAGTAGATAATGATTAAGAGAAGAGTGAGGGAAACTCCCTTGTAGACTATTTCCCGCAATGACCCACTTCCTCTGACCAGGCTTTACCTCTCAGTATCACATTTAACTATAAACTCTTCAAGAGACTAATCTTCTGATGAGTATGAACCCCCATGATCCAATCACCATGCAAACACCCCATGTAGGAGTGCTTAAGGTTTTGAGGGGGACATCTAGGTATGAAGCATACCATTATTTTAAAATAATTTATTTTACCATTGTGCTCTCATATCATAAAATCTCTTGGTTAGTTTTAACAAAACAGTATTTCTGTTTAATTTCTGAATGCATGTAAACATTATTTTGTAACCTCATAACATGAAGTAATGTGAAATAGTAATGTGAGACAGTTCAATTACTATGTTCCAGTAGAGAAAAATTTAAAATTTGCAGTCTTAGATTAGAGCTTTCCAGCAGCCAAAGTATTTACTATTTTGAGAGGATGCTGGAGAAAGAAAAGGTTAACCTAATAGTACCTGCTGTGCCTACATTTGCAAATGGAAAGAAATCACACAGATGGTGGCATTTGCCTGGGAGTTGGGTGCCAGGGGTGTCCTTTAAGGGACATAAATTAGAATGGAATTTCCATATTTCCTAAAGATATTATGGATGTGGATTTGCTGGAAAATTTTATTTTTCTAGTCACAGTATTAAAACCAATACCACAATCATTACAATAATAATCAAATAGTAAATATTTATTGATACTTTAGTATATGCTATGTTCTTCCCTGCCAGGTAGGCAAAAAAGAAAATTCAGTTTTCTCTTAGATTGTTGTGCCACAGTCTTAGGTTACTTTCCTTCTAATAATGCAAAGTCCTTAGAAAAATGTCTAATAGATAGTAGGCTGTCATAATTGTTAGGTATTGTTACTTAATACACTCAGAAATCTTTCATTCACCTAGGGAATGGGAGCCCTGCAAAACAGGATCGAGTGAAATTTCCTTTCGGTCAGTGCTGTGCAGGACTGCTGTGGATATACAAAGAAATAGAGGAATAGATGAATGGTATAAACTAAATGCCTGACACACATGATGGTGTAAGTAATGAACGCCGGAAGAGGAATCTTGCTGGAATCTTGAGTATGACAGCATGGTAATACAGACTGCACTTAAAGGTAATATTACAATTTAATAGAAATATAACAGAGAGGTCAGATTTGACAATTTATGGTATAAGAGAGGAGGACAGAAAGTAGACATTTTAGGTGGACCGGGGAGGGGAGGAGAGGTAAGCTAGAGCAGGAAACAAAAGAGAGGAACATTGGGTGGCTTCTCTGATACGGTGAGCTTAGTGGCAGTGATAATAAGAGAAAGAGAATCACCAGAGATGAATTAAGGGGCTGGAAAGAAGTGTTAGGAGAGAAAAGAAACAGGAACCTAACTGTTACCCCTGCTGAACACTCAGCACCTCTCAAGTAACATAGGCTTGTTAGACTGGGATTGTGTGAATAGTAACAATCAGACTTGTCAAAATCAACCAGCGACTGCAGAATAGTGGATTGGTGGCTTCAGGACAGTGCTAAGATTCGCAGAAATGACACATCTGAAGGGACTGAGGAGAAAGCAGACTGAAGCAGACACTTGCCACTCTACAATTCTGATACTGTCTGGGAAACTATTCTATTTTATTCAATGCTCTGTAGGAATAATACTAAAAATGCTACCAACAGCTAATAGTCATTTTCTTATCAGGTACTAAACATAACTCTAAGCCTCTGACATGTATTACCTCATTTACCCCATCTTACAATCCTATTTTTGTCCCTATTTCCAGATGAGGAAACTGGGACATATTGTTATCATAAAGCTATTAAAAAAATGTAGAAGCTTGTTATTTGGCAGCCCCCAATCAAGCATACTTCCTCAAATTCATGTCTTTGTGGGATGTTTTCCTCATCTGAACTCTGAGCTTGGATGTATGCCAGACTTTGGGCACTGAAATACTAGCAAATGGGACGAAAGGAGCAGTGGAATAAGTGCTTGAATGCCAGTATTTGTTCTTTTGGACCACTTCTTCATGGAACTCAACCACCAACCTATGAGGAAGCCAAAGGAGCCATGCAGAGAAGACCAAATGGAAACAAACCAAAGCTCAAGGCCAAGAGTCCCAGCTGAGTTTTCTGCTGGCAGCCAGGACCAACTGCCTCTCATGTGAGTGAGGCCATTTTGGACATTTCAGTTTTCCTGGTACCTTGGCTGACACCAGGTAAAGCAGACAAATATGGGCAACTGTCAGAACCATGGGCAAGAACAAAAACATAGTTGTTGGATGCCAGTGCCATTTGGGGTGGTTCCATATGCAAGCATATGCATCTGGAACAGAGTGAAACTAAAATTTGAACCAGGCAGACCAGCAATGTGCAGAATTATACAGAAATAAAACTCAAATTGTAATTCTAAAACCATGGTAGAAGTTCCTTTTATTCACTCTTTGAAATATACATTGTTCACTCCCTATGTCAGACTATGATACTTATTAGGCTCTCTTACTTTTTACTTTGTCTTTCTTCTTCTTGCTCTTATGTGAATACAAACCAAATCTACTTCTGTAGCATTATCTTTGCTCTCAGGAACAAAAAATGACCTTATTACATTTACCGATGTCATTACTACTCCTTTCACATTTTAATTAGTACCAAATTGTAGGAAAACAATTATGTAAATTGTGAGTGGAGGTAGTGGCCTGTTTGTGTCCTTCAGGATTCAAGTAATGCCTCTGGGTCCTGAGGAAGAATAAGTCAATGACAGAGTCAGTATCTAGGTCAGAGGAAGAAATAGAGAAAAATATGAATGCTTTATGCATCTTTGAAAATGTTTCCCTTAATCCTAAGATATTTGGGCTTGGATTGTCGTATAGATATATTCAGAACTAGTGAACTCAAGTGAGTCTTCTCTAGAGAACTCAAGTGAGTCTTCTCTAGAGAACTCAAGTGAGTCTTCTCTTCAAATTGTATCACAGTAGCTAGTAGGCTCTTGTCTAGCTATTATCTGAAACAGCCATTGTTTTCACTTCTAGATCATTCTGGCTTTGTATTCATAGGTTGTCCTTTTTGCATGTCAATTAGCACAATTGAAACTGAGTAATTATTATTTAAATATTGAGGCTATATGGAAAGAAATTTTGTTTTTTCTTATCATTGCCTGCAAAGATGCTCTGTTACATCATTATTCCCACCTTTCACTTGAACTTTCAGGTTGAGTGGTGGGTATGAGGAATTGAATAGGAAAATAACAGATTTATAATCTATTGTAGGCCTTGCAGAAATACTTCAGTACTTATTGTTCTCGTCCCATGTGTTTTTGTTCCATCATTAAGAATTGGTGGTGGAAGGAACAGATAGCATGAACTTCACTTTATAGGTCCTTGGACCATGAAGAGTAACATCTGGATATGGTGGAAAAGATAATATATCATTCAGAGGCAATGAAATTTGATACAGATACAGTAAGCAAAGGAGTCAATGAGTGTATTCTGTTGCTGGGAGAAAGCATGCATACATAGCTGTGTGATCAATATGCAGATTTTGAAATGTAGCAATGTGAGAAATTAGTGTAGCCATCTTGTTAGCCTTCTTAGACTTGGGAATCAAAGCCAAGATTTTGTACCCAGGCTGGACTTCACACAAGAAAAGGACAAAGTTCTATATTCCTTGAGTCATTAAAATTTAAATCTCTATTATAGTAACTCACCCTATAATTTAACAAATCTAACAGCAGTGCAAACAGCTGCATTTGTAATTATATAATGTTTTACTACCAAACTTGGCCCTCCAAGTGTAAGATCCATAAAAATAAGTGTCTGTCTTACTGACAATTCTAAGCTCACCCTGAGCATGCGTACTCTATTAGAGACAGCTAATGAGTACTGCGTTTTTAAATGCATAAATGTATACTAACTACTTTTCTAGGTTTGGGTATGGAGTACTTTTGAGGATCTTTGTAAGCTTCAGGACTACTGCATTTTGAGAGTGTTGATATTGTGTTAATATTATATGAAAGTTAGGATCAGTTGACTCAAAAATCTGAGCATAAAGGAATTTATCTTTTGTAAATGCCTTATTTTTGAGATGACGAAGCAATATACTAAATTACAGAGTGGAGAAGACCACATTGATAAATCCTCTATCTGTACATCCTTTTGTGATAAGACTTCTAAGGTGCCTACTATCAAAAGGTACAGACTGTCTCCCCAGTCTTGAATCTGGACTGATCTTTTGACTTGCTTTGGCTAATACAATGCTCTATACCTGACAGTGATCCTATCCTAAGCCTAAATTTCAAAAATCATGGTTCACCTCTAGTTTTCTCTGTTAGAGTCTTGCTTCTTTCTTGAGCAAATTCCACTTCCTGGAGGATGAGAGACTATACGGAAGAGAGATAAATCATCCCAGCTAAGCTCATCCTAGATATACCAGCTCCCAGTTAGTCTGTCAGCAGAGTCCAAATGCGTGAGGAAGCCTAAGCGGAAAAAGCTGCTAGGGCCAGATCAACTGAACAGCTCGGCTGATCCACAGAATTTGGGAAATTATAAACAGATATTATTTTAAAACAGTAAGGTCTAGGGTGATTTGTTGTATAACACAATTGCAACTTTTAAAACGTTACAGTACTATATAACTGATAAATAGAGGACGATCAGAAATGAAAGCAAGTCATAGTACAATCAATAATACTTAAGTAACACTAGAATACTCAGTCATAAGGTTTCTGGTTTTGATATCAAATGAGTAAGCGAAGTCTCAATCAATTTTTTATAAAGGTACATGCATAAGAATGATGGAAAACTAAATGGAGTAATCACTGGGAAGGGAAATTTATAACACCACTACTATGAAGACCTAAATGTAGTTTGTGTTTTTTGATTACTTTTTTCCTGTAAAAAGAATTAGAGAGAGAAGGAAGAAACACCCTGGAATCTTCTTTTCTCTTGCTCTGCAGACTCTTATCAATGCCTCCCACTGACTAAATCAGAAGCTTCTATGTCAGGAAGTCCAAGGAACAAGGTGGCCAGTGGGCGTGGTCAGCCTCTTACAGTATACAATGTAGGACTGGAAGGAAATGGTATGTATCTGAGAAAGAACAGGGTATGTGGAAAAGGCATATGTAGTTTATGAACCTCACAAAGGTGTATGTATCAAACGCAAAAAAATAAGTTGAATGTACTCACATGTTTTATTAAAATTAAATGCATATTCTTTGGGGTTAGATGGAAGTGTTTCATATATAGCTAGGAAAAAATAATAAAAATCCTTTCCATTATCTCACAGTATACTGTCTGCAAGTTCCAAGGTGCAGTACTGGTGGTCAACTCCTAAATAGACTCTTGATAGCCACCTCTCTGTTCTTGTTACTTAAAATGTGGATGAAGGCTAAAAGCAACAGCATCTGGAAACCCTTTGAAGAATGCTGATTCTCAGTTCTAATACAAGGTCCACTGTGTTATGAACCTGATTTCAGCGAGATCTAGAAGTGTTTCCTCTGTGTAGGCCAGCTACTATTATAGTTCTCTTTCTATATGATGATAGACTGACTCTCTCTTAAAATTTTATGATACCTTACTTTGTAACTGTAATCACAATTTAATTCATCATAATACAGTATTACAGTATATTGTGTCCTTCATTCCTCATTAGCCCCTGGAACATGAGTAAATAAGTCTCATAATGCATTGTCATTGTGCAAGAGAGGAAATGGAGGCATAAAGAGATTTAAGTAGTCATAGTTCTGAGCTAGTGAGTGATGAATCTGGGTCTTGCCTGAGTTATTCGTGGCAAATTTTGTAATCGTTTCAGCACTGAGACAAAGTGTGGAGCGTATGAAGGTGAGTGCGAGCAATCATTACACAAACCAGTAAAATATTTGAGGGCACATTTGAATTAAATAAGAAACGGGGTAGGGCTGTCTTTCAAAACCAAAACTCTACACAAAATATAATTGATTATTTAATTGGACTGTGTTCCAGGTTCATTGCAAACAATCAAATATGTAAATACCAGTATCTTTCTTAATTATTTTAGGATTTTAAAATAGTTTTCCTTCACTTTCAAACAATTACAATTCTTAGCCAAAAAGTTCTTTTCTTCATCCCCTAGTTTTGTGAGTGTCTGTTTTGTTATCAATGAAGATGACCTATGTAGTACCTATGCATCAAACACAGAAGTAATTTTTCTCTCTCCCTTTACCAGTATCTCAAGGATGCTAACAGAAAGGTACATGTCATTCACACAAATAAAATAAGAAACTTATTTTAAGAAACTTCAAGCAGATGAGTACAATAATGTAGGAGTTATAAAAACAGTGATAGCACCAACAAAAGCAATTTTCTTGGTAGTCATTTAAATTGTGAGTGAGATGCAGGATTTTTTTTTTTTTTTTGCAGTACTGGGCATTGAAGTCAGGAACTTGTGCATACCAGGCAAGCACCCTTATTCCACGGAGCTATCTCCCCAGCAGGATTTTCATTATTTTACAAAATTCTAAATAAATCCAAGAAGTACGGTCTTATTCAAAACTGTTGCTGTCACCATATCACGAACACAACGTACCACCTTCATAAGAATTGATTGTTTCAGCTGCATTTCTGTTATTATCATCAGTCATGGGTTGCCTACAGATCACAACTATCAGAACAGATGGAGTTTCTCAAAGTACCCTGGTGATGACTTTGGTTTGTGGCCCATTTTCTTATCCATCTATACTTGGCCAGTCATGCCAAAGATAGACTAGACTTTTCACAATGCTAGCTGAAAATATTCACAAATTATAACTGCACCATTCAGCTCAAATGCTTACACATTCACAGCAAAACAGATTGATTTTTCTCTAGCAACATACAATGAAACACTCTCTTCAATGCCTTGTAATTAGTTCTAATATCAGCAAGCAAATTAAAGGCAGCAAAACATTTCTCCATCAGGCACTTATCAGCCCCATGATAACCTGGACAGTGGCCTTGCCCTGAACTATAAGGTGGATAAATGAAGGGAATGCTGAATTTGGCATTCAGCTTACTCTAGGATAATCTAGCTCATCTTTCTCAGCTGGCATGAGACAGAAATAACATCAAAGAGTGATAAACTCTTTCCTGGAAACCAAGGGTTCCACAGTTCATTGGCCCCAGGCCTAATCTATCAATCCATTTTCTACACAATAAAAGGTAAGAAACCCATTACAGATCTCTTAAGAGCCCTGGCAGGTGGTCTCTGACACAAACAGAATACATCAACCAATCCAACATTTGGTGTCCCTTTTGTACAGTTTGAAGCACTAGGGGTCAGCTGACATGGATATAGTGGTCGTGATTTAGTACTAAATTCTTTTAAAGATATAAATAAACTCACACATCTTGATGTATGAGTACAAAAATTGACAGAAAACTTCAGTTTTTGGCATGAGTCTGACCTTTAATAAAAATAGCTCTGTTATTTTATTTTACTTTTGTATTACATGTTGGCTTTGTAGGTGATATAATAATGAAACTGGGTTAGAATTTACAATCTGTGTTCCCAAATACAGCTTTTAATTTTCTTTCCTTATTCAATCTCAGTTTAAGGAACTGGCATAAGAAAGCCTCCATTTAATGCCATTTCAAGATTATTAAATTATTAAAAAGAAAGGAAAACTCCTTTAGTTTTAGAGTAGCTCTAATATCACTTAGTCAGAAAGGATACTGCAGAAACAAAAAGGAAAGACAAATCATTTTGCATTATTAAAATTCATTTTCATTAGATATTTTGTTCTCCTTTCTAAAATTCACTGTTGTAGGGCAAACACTTTTGTGCCCATAAATGACAAAAATGTATACCAAAGGTCAATAATTAGGAAAATTTATTCTTCCAATTTCTTTTCATTGTCCTTATACTCTTCTTCATTAAGTTCATCATCAATAGGAAAGTTCATCAAGAATAGATATTTTTTATTGGGAAATAGCTTATGTTTTAATAAAGTCTCAGGCAGAGCATGCTTAAATAAATCTTCTTCATGGTGGCTAAATATTGTGTGAGTGTGTATGTGTGTGTGTGTCAAAAAGGAAATTTGAATATGGAAATAAGTCATGACACAAGTACCAATGCTCAACAATTCATGTTGAAGTCTTATTTATTTTAAAAATAGTGTTGTTTTGAAATGAACAAATTGTCTTTCATTAGGTGAGGCTTTTCAAGTAGAACATTTTCTGGCACAATACAACTTCTTGTATTGTTTTACGTAAATCAGGAAAATTAACATCAATCATGGAGGTAAAGGAAGCAGAAGGGGAAGCAGAGGAAGGTTCATTTGCTCTCTGCCTAAATTTTAAGAGTTACACTCAGGTCAAGTGATTAATTGCGAAGATAGTCTATAATGAAAAGATCTTTCAAAGTACGCCTACTTTTAAAAGTAGAAATGTTGGTGCTTGAAAATAACGTTAAACCACTTAGACTTTTTAAGCAAGTGGGGATAGAAATTCATTACTTTCTAGTCTATTTTATCTGAAATGCTAGTTGATCAAGTATAACGAGAACAACAAGACAAGCAGAATGGCAGAGTTGGCGTAAACCTTCTATATCTTCTATTGGGGCAAGTTTGCTATCGTGGTCACTCTCACTGTTGTCACTTTCAGTTTTCACATTCATTTTGTTCCCATAATTTTTATTGAGAAACAAATAGCAATGAGACAGTTTCAAATCAAACAGGTAGGACCGTTTCAATAATTGACACATTGCACACTCTCTTCCTAGTGGTTATTTGCTAAACAAGATGCAGACATGATATACTATTTACAAACACTATTAGTTTTCACATTCATAATGATGGCACATATTTTAGCCTTCTCCACAGCAACTGTATTTATAACTATCTGACTAAGGTGTTTTGGAAAGAATTTTGTGTTTGTTGCTTGCATTTTATTTTAATTATTGCCCCTAAGTTTTTTTTTTTTACCATTTTAAAACTCCTTTTAATCATATAGTTGTCCACTGCAAAGCAGAAACATACAAATTGCTCTCCAGATACTTTCCATGTCCTGAATTGGGTCTAAGGTTCTGCAAACAGAAGCTCAACACAGCAATCTGAGCATGCTGTCGCCCCTAAGTTTTTAAAATCAGTACCTTTGAGCAATTACAGTGAGTCAGGAACTATGTTTACACATATCACATGTACTGTCTCACTGTTCTCACCACAACTTGTAGATGTTAGATCTGAAAGGATAGGTATAAGATCATACAACTGGTAATGGGTGGAATTCAATACCCTTGAACTTTATCATTAGTTGCCTCTCTAAATTGCCTTCTCATCAATTCTCTTTACCTTTTTGTTATAAAATGTCTAAACTAGATTCTCCATATGCCAAAAATTCTAATTATTTCAAAAATTAAGGATAAATCTTTATAAGGAGAGTAGATAAAGGAGTGATTAATTTCTTAGTAATAACAATTGAATTTCTTGTACAACCAAATCCTCTCAACTTTACCAATTTACAGGAGTGCCTTATCAGATGCTAGGAAGGATGGTGATGTTTCTGGTAAGAGCATTAGCAGTAATTGTCATAATTAAGGGTTGGGCTGACCCTCCCTCCAAGAGTCTAATGTTCTCATGACCAGGATGACACTATATATATATATATATATATATATATATATATATATATATATTTCTCATTCTTTCTCTCCTAAAGTGGATAGCCAAAAGGAAGAGAAAGCTATTAAAATTATAATGGGAAAACAGGCAAAACCAGGATTGTAAGAACAAATCAAGATGTACTCATGATACTCAGGCTAGTAATAAACCCCATCACAGTATGCAATTACAGGAAGTAAAGTCAAGGATGCTTATATTATAAACTTCAAATTACTATGCCCTTCTCCCAGCCCTCAGCTTCAACCTATGTAGCAACTATAAATTAAAGATATGAATATTTATAATGCCGAGCTCTATAAAATTATGCATGTCCTTTAAATAAGGCAAGGGTGGGAATTGATTATGATATGCTTAGAGCAGCATGTGATACGTAGTCACTTATTAGATAGTTGTTGAATGAGTAATTTAATGAATAAATAAATGCTCTGCCATAATTATTAACTATATAAAAGAAACTTTCAAGATGATGGACTTCTTAGAATGATCAGATTGTAAGTAGAATAAATAGGCAAACATTGTTTCCTTGCATAACAACATTTCAGCTCACAAGTTAATAAAATTAAGAATTGTCTGGATCATATTACAAATCCATTTGACAGGGGAGTAAAATGAGAATATGAAAGCTCCACTGAAACTATTTGGCCTCTGCCATCATTCCTAGCTAGATAACTGACTTTTTTTGTATTTAGGACAGGGTGTACAGGGTGTACAGGTTCTCCCTGAGTAGATTGGACTCGTAGTGATCCACTTGTTTACAGCTTCCCAAGAGCTGGGATTACAGTTGTGCACCACCATGCCCAGACCATCTTAGGGCGTCCTGGGGGTGGGGCCGGCATGGCAGGCCCAGGGATCGAACCCCCAGCCCCTGTGTCTAGGCAGATGCTTCAGTGTGCTGAGCTATTTGGCTGGCCTTAGATAACTGACTTCTTAGAACCGTTATTTTTATTAGTACACCGTATGATAAAGCATTTGGTTGGGGGTCTCTCAATTAGAGTCAACATGGTAATAACTTCAATGAAGATTGTCTTCTTTCATTAAGAAAATACATTTAGGGCAAGATGGAATTGTCACCATAGAGCTATCTGCCGATCACTATATTGAGCTTGGGAGTAAACTGAGCAAGGAATAGAAAAGTCAACCTTTAGCTTCATTTGCTTTGCTGATCTTTGCTCTCCACTCTTACAGTAATGACTAATGATCTCTGACATTATATATGATTATATGTGGGAAAAGACCAGGGATTTATTCACTTGGTAAAGTCAAAAGAACATCCTTAAAATATTTACTGCTCAGATAGATAATTGCAAGTATCAAGATTAAATGTTAATAAAAATGAATCAGCTTTCTGAAAATTTTGATATGACTAATCATATAATATAAAAATGATCTGGCTTACGAGTTGGATTATTTTTTACAGTAATAATTTTAAAAATTATGTTTATAAGTACATTTTTGTAGTACATAATGGTTTCATAATTTTTATTTTGCAATTTAACTTGAAAGTAATTCCAATAGTTTTATATTGTCAAGGCAGTAAAAATTGAAATGGGGGTTGGGGAGACAGCTCATTCACATAAGTGCCTGCCCGATAACTGCAGGCTCCCGAGTTCAGTCCCCAGTACCTAAATAAAAATTGAAATAGCCATTTTACAAATGAACAGTAAACTATCACCCAAAATTTAAGTTAATTCAATACAATGAAATCATTATGATTAATTGGGAATACATAGCATGTACTGCTCATAAATTACCTGAAATCAAAAGTAGGCATATACGTAATTGTGAAAAATATGTACATATTTTCTTATACTGTGCAATCATCAATTTTCTACAGGAGAGCAGGTTCTAAAAATGTTATTTTAATGCATCAAATCTTTTTCTGAAAATGGGGGAAAAGGCCAAAGGATAGTTTATTTGAAAGAAAACATATATAGTTTTTAATATCATAAAAGTATTGTAATAAAATGGTAAGCCATGTCTTTTGTATCTAGACTGTTATTCACATGAAAGTCATTTGAGAGTCACCAAAAAGCTAAACAGTGCCATTAATGTCAGAATCGCTTTTATGTTGAGAGAGAGAGGTAGTGGTGTCAAGTCATGAAATCTTTCTAGAACTATCTAGAGTACATATGACTGACTAGCTCAGCATCATGAGACTCCTTCCATCTAAATAATTGTAATTCTACACAAAAAAAGCTCCAACTTCACTTTTTCAGTCTAATATAGGAAGCACACAGCAACATAATGTTTAAAATTAGAATGCTAGATGCTATTTTGGTTTTATATAATAAGTAGTTGAAACAAAATACCAACACATAATATATAAAAAGGAGGAATGAAGTCTAAGGGAAAGAAAGTTCCCAGAATGTGATAAGAGTATAAAAAAGAAAATTGTGGCCAAGGAGATGGCTCAGTAGAATAAGAATGCAATTGCAAGGGCCTGAGTTCAATCCCCGGTTCTGCAATAAATAAATGAAACAAAATACCAACACATAATATATAAAAAGGAGGAATGAAGTCTAAGGGAAAGAAAGTTCCCAGAATGTGATAAGAGTAGAAAAAAGAAAATTGTGACCAAGGAGATGGCTCAGTAGAATAAGAATGCAAGTGCAAGGGCCTGAGTTCAATCCCCGGTTCTGCAATAAATAAATAAATAAATAAAATAAGAAAATGGAGGAGGATTCCCATCAATGATTTCCTGTAGGGAGAGGAAGGGAGGGAGATTGTGCACAGCAGAGAAGGTGCCACACTACTATTAAGGAGGTGAAGAAATGATAAATATCCATAACTGTACCATGTGCATATAGAACAGATTCATGATAGAAAGACATGAATTCATAGAAGACACACTTCAGAAAGGAGCAACAGATAATGGGGAGAAGTACACGCACATTCAGAAAACATAAACAGATATGAAGCGATACATACTGAGAGTAATACAGAATCATGCCCATGTGTAGATCAGACAATGAGACACCCAGAGAAAAAAATATGGTGAATGGCTTTAATATTTAGACCTTGAGAACCTTGTGTGTATTTTTTAGCAACTATACAGGCAAAAGTTATATACGAGATAAAAATGAATATATTAACTTATGATCCTTATGTGGAAATACTCATAATCTAAGAGCTATATTCAGCATATGACTGTATTTCCCATGTTTCCTTTAAAGAAAAACTACTCAGGCCAAGGCAGGGTAATGGACTTTTACAATGAACTTGTTGTATGGTCAGCCACTGCCTCATAGGAGTAACTAGGATTAAACAGTGTTCCTCAACTTACACTTGTTCAACTTATGAATGTTCAACTTCACCATGGTGCAAAAATGTAACCCTACAACTACTGTATTATCAACATAGTAATCAATAAATTGCATGAGCTATGCAATCCTTTCTTGTAAAATTTATGGGAGATGACTTTGTCCAACTGTAGCTCAACCAAGTGTTGTAAGCATGTTTAACATAAGGGATGATCTAAAAATGTAACTATGTAAAATTTTAGTCAATTTATTATAGCAAAAGGCACATTATCTTTAATCCTCTTCATGATATTTCCACTTGCTCAAAACACTTAGTCTACCATTCTTGCCACTTTCCAAAGCAGTTCTGCGTGTCTTCTTTTGAAAGTGGCTTTAGTTGGGCTGCTGTGGCAATCTCCATATTCTGAATCAGTTCAAAACATTTACTTTCATGATCATTTTGACTTTGGGGAAAGGCCAGAAGCCACACAGTGCCGGATCCTGTGAATAAAGTGGATGAAGACACACTGTCATGTTTCTACAAGTCTGCCTTTCTGCTGAATGGCACTTAGGAGCAGTATTCACCCTAGTTTAGAACATACATTTTGCAAAAAGACATTCATCAACAATTAATCAGCTACTCTAGTTTTGAAAATCTGTAACATATGCTTTGTTATATGTTACCTTGTTTCTTTGCTTCTGATTTTTGTTTTTGCTTTTACCTTTCAAAACAAAATAAAATGAAATTTTTAGAAAAGACATTACTGAAAGAGGACTTCCAGGACTGCTTCAGAAACTGGCAGTAATGATAGCACAAGTACATGCCACATGCGAGGGCTGGGCATTTGGAGTGGATATTAATGGCAATATTTCTTTTACTGCAATTAATATTTTATTTTACTTTTAAAAATATATTTTGCACAGGGTCTCCCTGTGCAGCTCAGACTCATAGCAATCCTCTCAAGCACTGGGATTACAGGTCTGCACCACAACACTCAGACTCAGCGTGGCTGGGAGTGGGGGTGGATGGGAGTGGGGCTGGCATGGCATAAGGTACCGGGGATCAAACCTTGGTCCCTGTGCTTGCCTAAGCAGGCTCATAGTCTGCTGAGCTATTTCGCCAAGTCTCTGTCATGAATATTTTAAAATTTAAACATTCACCTCATAATTTGATTACCCCTTATAGGCTAAGCTAGGTTAAAGCTATTAAATTTGGTTTCACCTTACAACGTTTTCAGCGTACAATGGATTTATCAATACATAAACCCAAGTAAGTCAAAACACATCTGTGTTTATTTCCATTACTCTTTTCTCTTCATTTATGAAAAGCAGGGGGCTGGGGAGATGGCTCAGTAGAATAAGTGCTTGCCTGGCAAGCACAAGGGCCTGAGTTCAATCCC
>NW_004524617.1:2255966-2258602 GCF_000260255.1 Octodon degus | reverse complement strand
AATGAGAATCAATACAATCTCTCAGGGAGTTGTTAGCCATTTTGCATTATTTTATTAAAAAGATAATGACTTGGGGCTGGGGAGATAGCTCAGTGGAATAAGTGTTTTCCTGGCAAGTGCAAGGTCCTCAGTTCGATCACTGGTACCACAAAAAAAAAGACACTGACTTGTGTGCTGACATAAATCTGACACTGATCATCTGCTTCTTATTTTAAATCTAAGCTAACAGGGAGAGGGAGAAATAGAGGCTGATAAAATATAATTAAATTATTTTACTATGACTAATAAAGAAGATTCCAAATCCTGTATCATTTGATGGTAAAGGTATAGCATTAAAATTATACTTTTGGTATAAGACAAAGAGATTGCATATATTGTAGTATATACATCTAAACAAAATGATGTCATAGCTTAATTTTAATTGTCTATCATAAAAATTGAGATTTTAAGGGCCAGCAGATAGATCAGCGGACTAAAGTGCCTGCTTAGGCAGAGTGCAGGAGGCAGGGTTTGATCCCAGGCATGCTGTGCTGGCCTCGCACCCGGGGTGCCCTGAGATCTTGATTAAGACTGGGTGTGGTGGTGCGCGCCTGTAATTCTAGCACATGAGAGGCTGAAAACAAGAGAATCACTATGAGTTGGATCTGCACAGTGTGATCCCATAGACCCTGTATACTTTGTACTAAAATACGTTTAAAAAGTTGAGATTTTGGGGCCGGCCAGATGGCTTAGTGGATTAAGTGCTTCCCTGGCAAGTGCAAGGACCTCAGTTCAATCCCTTGTTCCACAAAAAAAAAAAAAAAAAAAAAAAAGTTGAGATTTTATTTTGTACAGAAGAGATACAACCTTGATTTCAGTTTCACAACCCAAAATCTGTAATTGTATATTTTGATAATTCTCACATATTTCTTACAATTATAATTTTTTTACTTTTTGTGATATCAAGGTATGATAAGATATTGTAGAATATTGTGAGGCACTTTCTTTTAAACTGTTCTCATGCTGTGGGGATTGACTTTACTTACATTGTAACACATCTATAAAGTTTAATTGCTAGGATATGACATTACCTTCACATACAAGTGTCTGTGCATTTCCATGGCTATTTTGACATAATTAAAGAAAATTTCAGTTTTCGTTTTCCATAGGAGGCAACTACCTGGAAACATTTTATTTAAATTATTCATATAATTAAGAGAAAATGTTATATGAAAACATCTTTCCATTAACTAGAATTAGATTTCTTAAGAAAATATTTTGACTTAATGTTATAATATTGGTACTTAGATCAGTTTCTAAATGTCTTATCTTTCATGTAAATAATCTAATAAGAATTTCAGCATCATCACATTTAAAATGTAATAAAGAACCTGAAATAACTCAAAATGAAGTCTCAGTTATTTTCAAAGAAGAGAGATTTTTCAGTTTAACATCCCAATATCTCTCAATTTAGTTGTATGCTGAATAACAAGCAATTCTTTAGATAATTGAGGCATTTTTGAAGGAAGCCATTTTATGTTACATGAAAATTACAGTTTTGAAATATATTTATAGATGGATTTATACAGCTTAGATTTCAATGTGCTTCAGATTTTGAATAGAACAAAATTAATATGTATTAAATATGTTCAAATTCATATTGACACTGTGTTTTAAAACATACTCGAAGGACAAACCATATTGGGGAAAGCACGTATGGGGACATAGAAAGTGAGGGAGAATACAATTAGATACAGGAAAATGTGACTCTGGAAGAACTTGGACAACATTGGAGTGAAACACGCCTACTGGGTGAAGGCAAAAAGTGTGATAAGACTGTGACATTACAAGTTTTTAGATGCCAATCTGTCCCTGGGTCGAAAATGACACACCATTACTTGTCTTCACTTCACCCTTCCTGATAAGCAAAATTAAACACAGATCGAAACTAACAAATAATATGTCATTCTCATGGAACAATGATGATGCTATCTGAAGGAATCCTCAGTCTCTGTGATGGTCACCTTTCCTGTTGCTAGGACAAAACACTTAACAACCCCATCGTAGAACAGTGAAGATTTAATTTGACTCATGATTTCTGGGAGCTCAGTCCATAGTCAGGAACAGTTTGGTGGATGAAAGCTGTTCACTTTATGACATTTGGGAAGCACAAAGCATGTAAGGAGCACCAGCAATGGACCAGAGAGATGGCTCAGTGGAATAAGCACTTCCCTGGAAAGCGAAAGGGCCTGAGTTCATTCCCCGGTTCTGCCAAAAAACTTAAAAAAAAATTAAGAAAAAGAAAGAAAAAGAAAAGAGCACCAGCAAGAGCCACTCCCTTCAAAGGTACATGTTCAGTGACCCATTTTCAGCTAAGCCCCACACAGTAACAACACATTCCGCTAACAACAGTGGACTCATGCATTGATGGGTATAGTATCCCCAGGACCCAGCTGGCTTTCCTGTGTCTCTTAATCCAATCAATTTGACAATAACCACCCCAACCTCAAAACAAAGCCCTTTACATTATAAAAATGAAAGGTACCCTTCTGCAGGACAGTCAGCTATCTACCTTAGCAAAAGACAGTAAAATACTATATCTGATTTAACAAGGCTATCATGTGTTCAGATTCAGAAATGTCAGTATTATTGTATCA
>NW_004524617.1:2240550-2255756 GCF_000260255.1 Octodon degus | reverse complement strand
TATTAAAGATCACTAACTATATGAACATCTATAGCCCAAAGGGAAAATTACAAGATGAAGAAAAAATTCCTTGAAGACACAAGTTACAAAAAGCCGAGAGAAAGAAAAAAAAAAAACAACTAACCATTTCTATATCTATTCAAGAAACTGAATTCATTATTAAACACTTTCCCATTAAAACATTCCATGCCAGATGTCCTAACAATTGAGTTTTTAAAATGCTAGAGGAAGAAATCATATCAATCTTCAACAATTACTTTCATAAAAAATGAGAAAGAGGAAGCATGTTCTAACTCGTTTTATAAAGCCAGTTTAGTATTGCTACCAACACTTAGAGAGAATATTTAGAGTGGAAAGTAGTAGATTCCTGTCATGAACAAAGATAAAAAAATTCAATAAAATATTAGAAAATTAATTCCAGCAACTTCTAAAAAGTATAAGACATCATGACCAATAAGGTTGTTTTCAAGAACCTCAAAGAGGTTTTACATTCATAAATCAATGGCTAGAATTTACCACATTCACACAAAATAAGGAAAACCATGCAATCATTTTAATTAGTGCAAAGAAAGCACTTAACTATATTCAGTGCCTGCTTATAATAAAAGCTTCAACTGAGAATAAAGAGAGAAATTTTCAATCCTGATTAAGAAAGCAAAAAAAATCCTATGACATTGTGTTTAATGACAAGCATTGAAAGCTTTCTACAGAGACACAGAATAAGATAATGCTTTCCATTATCAGAACCTTCATTTTAACATTGTGTTGGAGGTCCTAGTCTGTGCAACAGTATGAAACAAAAACAAAACAAAACATTCTTAAAAGTATAAGGATTACAAAGAGATAAGCTGCCTCTATTCAATGACATAATTTTATGTGTTAAAAACACAAAAGAGTCAATAAACGTTATTAATAAGTAAATTTAGTGAGGTGATCATGACGTACTAAATATACAATATCAATTATATCTTTATAGTCTATCACAAAGAAAGAACAAAATTTACAAATAATTCCATTCTTATTAGGGTCAAAACATTAAATATCTGTGATGAAATCTGATAAATCATATGCAAGACTTCTGGACTGACAACTGCATAATGTTATTAAATAATTCATTAAAGAGATATAAATTAATGAAGATATATCTTATGTTATCCTATTAGATAATTAAATATGACAATGATGTTAATTTTTCTACAAATTAACGCTGAAGACAGGGAAGTCGTTTTTTTTTTTTTTTTTTTTTTTTTTTTTTTTTTTTTTTTGCGGAACCGGGGATTGAACTTAGGCCTTTGCACTTGCCAGGGTAGTGCTTATTCCACTGAGCCATCTCCCCGGCCCAATTTTTCTACAAATTAAGCATAATTTCAATCACTATTCTGGATGAATTCATACAAAATTGATCTGATACCTCTAAAGCTTATTGAATGAATGAAAAACATCCAAGGCATACTTGGATAAGAAGAAAAAAAGTTGTAGCATTTATAGAGCCAAATCCCAATTTTTAAAAATAAAAATGAACGTACATACACATGCATGTATAGAATTAATGTTATCCAGTCATAAAAAGAAATAAAGTCTGATACATGGTAGAACATGGTTAAACCTTGAAAACATGCTAAATAAACTAAGCCAGGCATGAATGCACAAATATCATGAAGTTCATTTATGTGAAATATCTAGAACAGGAAAATTCATAAACATAGAGGTTGCTAGAGGTTGGAGGCACAGAGATGAGGAGCTAGGATTTAACAGTTATGGATGTTTGTTTGCAGTGAGAGAAAATTTTGAAAATACATGTTGATGATGGTTACAATCCATACCACTGAATGATATATACACTCCAATGTCATTAAGATGAAAAATTTACATATATGTATATATACAATTAAAGATTAAATAATATACAAAAACATTGAATTGTATATTTTAAATGTGTGAATTTGATAGTATATTAATTATATTTCAATAAATCTGTTGTAATTATGCCATCTGTTACTGGTTGAATTAGAGACACAATCAAATGTAATAGGAAGGGATCTGCAGATTGGCGTGACTATGTAGTGGGAAATTATTCCTTTTCAAAGTATTAATAAACTTTATTTTAGGGCTGGAGATATAGCTCAGTGGCATAGTGCCTTGCTGGCAGCGTGAGGTCCTGAATTCAATTCCCAGTATCAAATAATAGTAATACTAATACTACTACTACTACTAATAATAATAATATAAACACTTTTAGGATTAATTTGAAAGTATCCTAAGTGGAAAAGTAAAGACTTACAGGCAAAGTGAGTAGATACATTTTTAAAAAATAACAACCTTTTTAAGTATTATAGATACAGCTAAGCGATTTTGACTTACATCATTTGTTGAACTAGATCACCTCTATCTTGCTTAAATACTAACGATATACAGTTGATCACTGAAGTAAGTACTTCACTTTTCAGTCCAATTTTTCAGAATAATTAATACAGAAAATAGTGGCATTAATACAAAACTACCCATGAGCTCTTTTCTGTTTGCAACAAAATATAAAGCTAAATCAAATGGTCAGGTAATTAAACACAAAACAAAATTCCACACACCAGCTTTATATCCCACCAATAACACACCTAGGAAACAAAATAAATATAAATACTTAGACCATTTAACACATATGACAGAGGAGATGGTTAATGTCTAACCTTTATCCACTGGAGGTTTGTGTGTTGAAGTTTATTTTCAAGTTTATCTTGTTCTTCTGGGCTTATGGGAGCACTTACAAGTGCTGTTCCTCTGGTTTCATTTAATTGTTTAAGAATTCCCTGGCGCAGGGGCAGCTCTTCTGCCAGTAACTGGAACAGACAAAGGCAGTAATGTTGAAAATGAATTACAACACAATTGCAACTGCTTGTCTTCACCTTTATTGATTAGTTTATCAGAATGAACAGCCTCGACCAAAGGCCCACTGGCACCTCAAATGCCGCCAGTTTGCTACAGAACACAGAGCTGGGGACTGAGTTGCCTATTCCCACATAGACCAGCCTTTCTATATGTAAACAGATTATGTTATCCTGCAGACTTTTTCTATTTGTAAAAATAAAAATGTTAGGTGGTATGATGAGCTGTAAACAAACACCCTGAACAGTTATTCTGAACACTCATATCTATCAGAAATATAAGAATCTGAATAAATTTACAAACTTACAGGTACCACAGTCAGTCACAGTATACCATGAATGACACTGAGCAAGAAACTGCACTCTCAGTATACACAGGGCTAAGCAATGCTTTAGGCTTTTCCTATAGATTTTGTATGTTTCTGTTAAGATTGTTGTAGTTTTAGAAGGTAATTCCTAATAACTTCATTTTATAGAGAAGAAACCTGGCCCAGGGAGGTTAAATAATAGCCCTAAAGACACAAAGCTAGCAAAAAACAGAGCAGTGATTCAAACACAAGGTTTCATTCTGGAATTCTTACTTTTCAGCATCCCATAGTTTATGCCTTTGCCAAAATCTACATAACCATCATGATGCTAATAATTGTGTTTTATTTATTTTGTCTCCAGATGCAGTGTGCAATTCAGTAGCCCCTTGCCATATGATGTGATTTAAGTTAATTAAAGTTAAATTTAAGATAATTAAAACTCAGTGAAACAAAATAAACTATTTCCTCACTCACACTAGACCTTTTACCAAAGGAACATTTGGCTTGTGGTTATGGAAATGGGTAACAGAGCATTGGCAGCGCCATAGACAGCTGTATTGGACAATACTTTGTAGGTTGTCTAAGAGGAATAGAACATGAATACATATTCATTAATAAATGAATGCTTCTACTTATATTTACAAAATGAATTATCAATTGCATTGCTACATATGACACTCAGTATACTTAGGATGCTTGAATTTCCAAGATCAGACTCAGTTTAGTTTTATAGAGTATAATAATCTTCAAATAGTTCACAAAGAATGGTTTTGCAGTGTTGAATATGTAGTATAATGTCTGATGTATAGAAGGTGCTCAGTATTTGTTTATTACATAAGCAATGTTTTATACTATATTTTCTGGCAGGTGGTAAATTTTTATTTCATTGTAATAATCAGTTGAAATTAGATTCTAATTCACATGATTAAACTGAGTGATTCATTGATAAATAAGAAATTCTATTTCTGTTTGATTATACAACCTTGCAAAGTAATACCAGAAATCATTTTTGAGAGATTAATATGAAGATCAAATAAGATTGCAATTGTAAGTGCATCTAAATGTTTGGCCCCAAATAGGGAATGAGTAAATATTAATGCCCCTTCCCTTTTACCTTTTCCTCAAGAAGGAGAATTAAACACATCCAAAAGAGTTGCTTGACCCAAATTAGAATTATAAAAATTAATCCAACTGCACAATCAAACCCCCTCAGTCAGTCCTGTGAGGTAATCAGCCAGAAGTAGACATCATGATAATAGAATATGAAAGGTCACTTGAGTAAGTTGAATATCTACTCAACCCCAGTGGAATCTGAAACAACCCCTCTTCTCCCCACCCTCAGACCTAAGACACCAAAACAAAAGATAGCTGCAGGCAAATGGAACACCTTTGATCAGCGACTGAAGTAGAGTTACTGCTTCTACAATTAAGGCTTTCTCTTAGAAATGAGATATTTTGCTACAAACACTCGCCTCAAATTGTCACATGCATAGCCCAATATAGATTGAATAGTAATTCCCATTTATATTTATATTTTAGGATTCAACCATTTTTCTTTTCAGAAAATTCTGCTCTGAGTTCCTCTATAACTTTCTGCTGTTGCTGATTTACTATCAATGCTATTAATTTGTACATTTAAGCTGAGCTAGTAGAAAATAATTCCATTCTGAGTTCCTCTATGACTTTCTGCTGTTGCTTATTTACTATCGACGCTATTAATTCATACATTTGAGCTGAGCTAGTGTCCTCTGCACTTGTTCTGGGTGGGCATTGGGTTTCCTCCATATGTTTCTGCATTTGATTTGTTACTGCAGCTGTTATTAATCCAGGGATTTCTTTTTTCATTTCCAATCTGAGTTCCTCTATACCTTTCTGCAGCTGTTTCTTTATTTCAGAAGCCATTGATTCATTGCTTTCAGCTGTATGATTCCCAATTTGTTCTGTGTTAGTGTCCTCTGCACTTGTTATGGGTGGGCTTGGGTTCTGAGATTGTATTTTGCTCCTTCTCGTTGTCATTTTCTGTAGCACTGTCTTCTGACCTTTGTTGTAGAGCTTTGGTGCAGTTATAACCTTAGCACCTACTGAAGTTCAGCTGTAGATCTACAAAGTTTGGATTTATCCAGCTGTGCCTGGCTTGGGTCTGGCTGTTGTGCTCAGCTCCTTCCTGCTGCTGCCCTTGAGGGTGAACCTGTTGTGCCCCTCTGGCAAGATGTACTGCTCCTGGACTAGCTGGGTGGTTCTAGCCCCTACTCTCTC
The DNA here is from genome assembly GCF_000260255.1 of Octodon degus. NCBI lineage: Eukaryota > Metazoa > Chordata > Mammalia > Rodentia > Octodontidae > Octodon > Octodon degus. The sequence goes on along the minus strand of NW_004524617.1, from coordinate 2,250,313 downwards.
TGCAGGGACTGCAGCTGCAGAGTTTCACCTCAGGCCTGTATGCCAGGCTTGAGCTGAGTCTGGAGGGGACAAGGTGGAGTAAGGGAGAGAGGAAGCTCTCCCACACCCTCACCGGGCCTGGGCTAGGACTGGATCTGGGGGTCCCTAGAAGGCGGCAGAAATTCTCACGTGGTGGGTGGGGTGGGGGGTGCTGTGGAGTAGTGGAGGGGTCTCAAGGGGGTGGAAGAGGGTCTCACCCACGCTGTGTTTGGGCTGGGACTGGTAGGTCCTGCCAGCACAGGGTAGCGGGAGGCTCTCCCACACATTCACTGGGCCTGGGCTAGGACTGCATCTGGGGGTTCCCAGAATATGGCAGAAATTCCTATTCAGCAGGCAGGGTGGGGGGTCTGTAGAGTGGTGGGGGGCATCCCAAAGGGGTGGAAGAGGGGCTCACCCATGCTGCACCTGGGCTGGGACCATCAGGTCCCATCGGTGCAGCGTAGCCACTCAACTATTTTTTAAAGTATTTGAAATTATTTAAAGCTATGAAATTCTAGAATTAATTTAAAATTAGTTTTAAAATTAACCGCTATTCTCTGACAGATGCAATATATAAGTAATATATACATCTATGTATGCATATATACCTACATATACAAACATACATATATGTATCTACACATACATATGTACAATGGTAGAAGCCATAGGCTTAAGACAAAATAAAGCTGTGAGAAAAAAGTTTAGTAAGAAATTATAAATAATACAATGGGCAGGAAATCAATGATTAAATACATCTTAGAAATAGATTTTATACAAGTAGGCCCTGGAGGAATTTAGAAAATAAAATTACCTTGACTTGTTCAAGCTTTTCTGTTAGCTGCTGCTCATTTCCAAGTTCAAGGGGAATAGTACTAATGTTATCCACTTCTTCCAACCATAAAACAAATTCATTTAAATCTCTTTGAAATTCTGATACTATATTCTTTTGTTCTTCTTGCCTGGAGAAAGAAAAATAAAATTGTTTTAATGACATATTTCTCAAGTTTTTTAAATAAATATGCTGGAAAGAATATGGGAAACACTTTAAAATTCAACATTTGAAAAGGTGTCAACAATGTATAATTCATTTTAAGAAAATTCATTCACTTTGAACAAAGTAATTTCAACCTTTCAAAAGTCTCTGAAAGATAATGGATCAATACTGGTCAAGAAAATCTCTGTTTAAAAATTCCACAACATTCTATTATTGCTTTAGAGCTAGTTTGCCAGACCTAAGCACTATTGATATTTAAGGATAGAGGATTCTGTGCCATTAGGTGCTGCTCTGTGCACTGTGTATCCAGCAGCATTATGGGACTGTATATACTACCTGCCAATAGCAACTTCTCATGGGGGTGACAGCCAATCATGTACTGTGGCATCACCTAATACCCTCCAGGGCATGATTGTCACTGTATGGAAACAACTGCACTAGGATAAGTATGTGACATGAACTGTCATGATTGAAGATGTGGAATTAAAGCATACTTTTGGGAAATAAAAGGACAAAGAAAAAATGGTTTAAAATGAAACACTGAAGGATTACATGATAAAAGGTTTTCCAAAGTATGACTCAAAAGATATTTTTGAGGAAAGATAAGGTCTAATTTATATGATTTAACATATGTTGTACTAGGGAAAATTTTTAATTGTAAAAGTTCATATAATATGTGCTATTCAATTAGTCATAATTTTATTCTCATTTTGTCTTTTTACTATTTTTTATTAATTTTACTGAGAAACAGCAATGAGACAGTTTCAAAACTGATTAGTAGAACAGTTTCAATAATTAATACATTGCATATTGTTGTCTTCATAATGGTTATTCATACAACAAGATGCAGACATGAAATACCATCCAAACACTATTAGTACAAATTGTTTTTCTCATTGAATTAAGAGAAAGTAGCTGTATATCTATCCTAACTATTTTGTGTGTACAGATACAAAATGGTCCTTCATTTATATCCCCTTTTTTGTTTAGTTTTGTCAGAGATGGGTATTCCCTTGCCATTTAAATATTGTAGGTGCGTGAATTCAGCAAAATAATTCAATATAGTCCAGTAGTCCATAATACTAGTGGGTTATCCATAGGACTGGCAATTTCAGAAGTTGTTGACTTGAGCCTTTTATAGCTCAGCATATTAATAGGGCTTTACTTTTGATACCTCGTTTTTATACTTTTCTGCTGGATGGTTAAGACCAAGCTAAAGCAAGACCTATACAACAAGAAATGTAACTTATGTATCTGACAAGGTCAGTCAAATCCCCTCAGAATTTACCCTGAAACCTTGCACTAAAATTTATAGATCCTTTGTCAGTGTCAGCCATGTGGTTGAGTCACAACCATTGCTTGGCCAATGTGCTCTCTGTGAAAGCCTGCCAGAATGTTTTCTCTTCATGTGACTCCCCTTAGGCACACTCTATATCATCGATCCCTTCCCTCTTTGGCCCCATAATCTCCTTGACCAGAAAATTTGGGACACAACTGAGTTACAGGATGTTACAATACAGGTTCTTTTATGTCTTGAGATCTCATTGACCTTGAAGGGCTAGGGCCAAAATGTTGGCTGTTCTTGCAGCCCTTCTTTTTCTCTAATTTTTGGTCTGCAAACTTAAGTTGTTAACCCTCCAGAAGGGAAGCTTAATGATATTATCACCCTATAACATAGGCAGTTGAGCTTGACCTCACTATCTGTCTGAATATTAAACATCTTAGGGATAACATGGAACAGGTATTTTCCATCAAGTATTGATATGTTAAACTTCAAATTCCTACAGAATGTGAAGAAAAAATATTTAAAAATTAGGAATAAAAAATTATTCTCACATGTTGGATAAGATTACGAGTGAACAAAATGGTTCACACTTAAAATAATCTGTATTTTTTTGTTTTGTTGTCTTTTGGGAGACATGCAAGCATTGAAGTGGACTATAAAATGCATACAGGAAGTGTACATACAACTGCACAGCTCAATGGAATTTTAAAAATTAGATATACCATATAACTAAGGAAAAGGAATAACAAGGGGAAAATTTCAGCAGCATGATAGACTCTCCCTCTGGCTGGTTTATAATCTCTGCCTCCATGCACTAGTAACCTATGTATTTTGGATATTTTGCCTGTATTAAATATTAAGAAAATGAAGCCATATAGTATATATCCTTGTGTTTTGCTTCTTCCACTCAGAATTGTGTTTATAATAATCAATCTTGTATACAGTTTTGATTTGTCCATTTTCCTGGCTGTGTAGCAACCAATAATACAAATATAGGACTATTGATGAACATTTGCATTGCTACTATTTTATATGTTAGCAAGTGATTTTTTTTGTTGTTTATTTGTTGCAAATCAACAAATTCTTCTTGACAATTTACTACCTTCCAGGAAATCTACTGATTAGGGCTAAAGATGGATATTTAGTGTGCCTTTTTAAGAGGCTCTCACAGTCCATGAGAAGACATAAGCATGTGCACAAAGTGTGAGGAGCATTACAGGAAGGTAAGTTACTTCAGGAGCAGGGCTTGGGAGACATCATAGACAAGATCATGCTCTGAATCATGCAAGAAGAGGCGTCCTCATGCTGTTAAGTAAGACACAGTGTGTATAAAGACAAGGCTTTCAGAGAATTACTATTGCACATGCCCCCAAAACAGAATCTGGTTATTACACTTCTGCTTGTCTATATTCAGTTTTGCTATTTGGTGCAAACTTGTTCAAAGCCTGATCTGGGACATGAAAGATGACATTCTGTCTTATTCTTGACACATGAATTAGAAGTGTGCTGTGAAAACCTAAGTTATATTGTGTTACCTCTGCACCTAGAGCTCTTCTGTTATTTTCCAGGTTATGAAGAGTAAAAGTCCGAAACACACATTACATTACTGTTATACAAGGGTCCAGATCTGGACTTTACAGTACAGTGAGTGCTTGAAATGTGACTAGTACAAATTGAGTTGAACTGCGACTGTAAAATGCACATTACATTTCAAAGACAGTACAAAACATAATCTCTATCCTTCTGGCTCAGTTTTGCTGTGAACTTAAAATTGCTCTAAAATAGTCTATTTTAAAAAATTTAAGGAAAGAAAAAATATATCACTAAGACTTTGTATACCATATACATGTTAAAATAATAATTTAAAGCATTGGATTAAAGAAACAAAGTTAATTTCACCTCTGCCTTTTCATTTTTTAATGAGGCAACTAATTATCTATCTATCTATCTGTCTATCTATCTATCTATCTATCTATCTATCTATTTATCTATGTATCTATCATCTATCTTCTTAACCTCTCATCCACATTTTCATCTACTCTATGTTTTATCTTCTTGAGAGCCACTCATCTCCTTGTTGAGCTCCTCAACTGTATGAAATGGTCCTTCACTTCTGAGTCCTTGTATTTGCTCTTTTTTTGGCCAGAAAGCCTTTCCCTTAAATATCAGAGGCAGCTCACTCCCTCACATTCTGAAGCACTTCTTAGATGACTTTCCTAAAATTTATGTTTCCCCTCCATATTTTGATTCTTTCTCCTTATATTTCTCATACTCCTTAGTTTCTGAAATATTAGAATATTATTATATTCTATGATTTGGCCATTTCTTTACTAAATACACAAAAGAAAGAAAGAAAAGAAAGAAAGAAAGAAAAAAGAAAGAAAGAAAGAAAGAAAGAAAGAAAGAAAGAAAGAAAGAAAGAAAGAAAGAAGAAAAAAGAAGGGGCCAGCCAAATAGCTCAGCGGGTTAAAGTACTTGCTCAGGCAGACACAGGGGCTGTGAGTTCCATCCCTGGACCTGCCATGCCGCCCCGTCCCCCTGTGCATGCTGAGACTGCGATTGAGAGGCGATTGATCTACGTCCTATCTACAGAGAGAGACCCTGTACTAAATATAAAAAACACAATAAAAAGATCTTTAGTGTTTTGTCTACTTCTCACATATGAAAGTAAGAACCCTAATGGCAGGTTTTTTTTTTTTAAATTTAGTACAGAGTCTACAGGGTCTCACTGTAGATCGGACTCATAGTGATTCTTCTGTTTTCAGCCTTTCAAGTGCTGGGATTACAGCCACGTGCCACCACACCCAGTCTCTATTGCCCTCTCAGTGCACCCCGAGAGCGCGGTCTGCGGAGCCTGCCGGGGATGGTCCCTGCGTGTGCCTTTAATCTGCTCAACTATAAGGCCAGTCCTAAACTTTTTGTGTGTATTGTTTAAAGCAGTAATTTTTGCTCCTGAAACAATATCTGACACAGAGTAAATATGCAATTAATATATGTTTAATATAGTGAATAACTGCTCCCGTCATTCCTTTTGGTCTTTTATGCATTTCTGTTCTCTTGAATCTTTCCCACTGTTTTCAGATGCTGATTGTGGCCTCATTTACCCCTCAATGTGCACATCAGGATTTCAGATTAAATCTACCTCAATCACAGGTCATTCAGTACCACCCTCCTGAGTATCAGTGGGATGGAGAGTAGGGGTAAAGTGGGGGGTACTGCTGATTAAACTATGATAGTCATCAATTAGAGGTTTTATTTACTAAGAAATTTGTTCTTTTAGGGGCAGCCAAATAGCTCAGTAGATTAAAGCTCCTGCAAGCAGGCACAGGAGCTGGGGTTCCATCCCCAGACCTGCCATGCCTTTTCTGCCCCCGGGGTGCACTGAGACTGCAGTTGAGACTGGGCATGGTGGCCCAAGACTGTAATCTCAGCTCTTGAGAGGCTGTAAAGAGGTACATCCCTATGAGTGCAATCTAGTAGTGAGACCCTGAACACTCTGTAGACCCTTTCCCAAAATACAAAAAAAAAAAAGAAATTTGTTCTTTGAGATATGTTTTTGTCATATGTTCCTTTTGTGTATCCAGAAAAAATTAAATATGAGCAAAGAAGAAAACTCAAAACTCCCAAACAAAAACTGAAGAACAGAAAAGAGCACCATGAAATCATCATTATTATTTTAATACCCAAACATGGAATAAAAAGAAAATAACTTCCCAATTCAAATATTTCTTTTTCACTTGTGATCTTGTTTTTTTCCTCTTAAGAGTACTCGGCCAAGAAAAGACAGGTCATGCAATTCTTTGTTATAACTGAGATCTATCATTTAATTGGGATCAAACCCTTTGAATTTCTTATTATTTTGCTATTGTATTTTCTTTAAACAGACCTTGCACATTTATGTCTGGTAGCCTGATCAAACAATTTGAAGATAACCTCATGTAATATAGAAAACATTATTCAACTCCTATTACTTTGTTTAGGGAAGTTCTGTATCATTTTTTATGTGTGTGTGTGTGTGTGTGTGTGTGTATGTGTGTTCTTTAAAAAATATATAAATAAAAAAAGAAAATCATTTTGTGTGTATGTTTGTCATTTGTGTTTCTACTGTCATTTATCTATTACATCCACTATTCATATTATTCTCAGTATTTTCTTATTTGTTTATTCTCTTTCTTTCTTTCTTTCTCTTTCTTCTTTCTTCTTTCTTTCTTTCTTTCTTTCTTTCTTTCTTTCTTTCTTTCTTTCTTTCTTTTAGTATTGGGATCCAACTCAGGACCTTGGGCTGGCCAGGCAGGAGCTTTTGCTAATGAGCTATATTCCGGGCCCTATTTTCTTATTTGTGAGAGCTCTTTTCATATTACATATAAAATAAACTTATTGAGAACATTATTCTAGGTTCTCTTTTGGTTTTTAAGTTTCTTTCTATATCTAAATAACTAAATAGTTTGTTTCTTTCATTGATATTATTCTTAAAATTGTGTCTGTATATAATGGCTTATTATATTCACTTTTAGTCTAGATCATTATAATTTCATTTGAAGACCTAAATGTTTAATTTGTCTTAAATTTATATAAAGTTCAATGTATGACCTTGAATTTTCAGAACTTGATAGTTTCCTGCAGGAAATCTGTTCTTTATTGATTTATGGTGCTTTCTTCTTATTTTTTAATATTTATATTACTAAGATTGTTTGTTGATTTACTGAATACTTTTGTGACAATAATGCACCACTTGAAACCTTGAGGATCTAAAACATATTTAATTTCTGATAGGTTAAGCCATTCTTTTGCCTTAGCTCTGCTAACTTATGTAACATGAGTCTCATTTGGATAAATTTTGAAATAAACCTAGTGATAATTCTGAGTGGGATTGGATTAAATCAATAAATTCACTTGTGAAGAATTACGATCTTTCCACTAAAATTCTGCTAAATTTTCTATGATATAATGTATTTGGACACTAAGAGTATTTGGGACTCACCTGTGCACTATCAATAATTCAGTACTCTTTATAATTAACCTTCAGCATCCGTTTGAAAGGGAGTAAGTTGCAGATGATTTTATGGACATTAACTGTATACTAATTTAGAAGACTCTTTAGATCTCTCAGAATAAATCATCACTTTCCAAGGAAAAAATTTGCTTCAGCTCTTTGCTGTACGCTTTCTTTTGACACACTGTGGAATACATTTTTTCTGATGACTTAATTTTTTTAAAAAAGTACAGCATTTTTAAAAATATGAAATGATTTGGTAGTCATTTGTTGTTCAGATTTATTATTTTTACTTTGAAATATAAAATTGATAGTACCACAATTTCACTAGGACCTTGTTATAATCAGCTTTTTTAAGCACATGTGTTTTCAGAAACTTCAAAAGCCTGGAACTAAAGTTTTAAAAGTTGCAATTTGAATTTATGGATTCAGATGATTGCAGAAAAGCAAAGGAACACAGCATTTCCAGGCTTGTCTCTTGACAGAACAGTTTAAATATGCTTTATATCAGCATTCATCATATGTAGTGTTGTTTCTTTGTTTACCTACTTGGTTAATGCTTATGGTAGGATTTATTCAGGCATGTTGTAGTAATAATAATGAATGGGATATTTAACATTACCCATCTGCAATTAAGTGCTGAATATTTTACTTGTGGAGCCATTTCAATACATTTAGCTACTTTTTTTTAAACAAATGGCTTCTGTTTGAAATATTGGCTCTGTTAACATTTACATTATAAATGCTCCTAATGCAAGTGAAGGAAGCACATATTATGATACTGAGAGATTTGCATAATCAGAAAGGAAGAGTTTCTGATGTGTTGCTAAATTCAATGAATTTAACATTAACTCTTAATGATCATTTTCTGTGGGGCTGTTCTTCTGGTAAGAGGGAAAGACTGCCAACTCACGTGGCATGATTTCGGTGGGAGAGGGGATTCACCAAGGGTTTCGGGCAAATTGTTAGATATTTTCACATTTGAATCACTTTTAACTTTCAATAATCCTCTGTATTACTTTTCTAATGCTCACAATGAAGCAATTAAGGCTGGGGAGATTTATATACCATATATCTGAATGTAATATGATTCTCCCATTTTCTGGATGAAAAGTTCCTGTCGAAGCTTTTCGATCAAATTTAACATAGAAACTTGAGAAAATGCAGGCATAATCATCATTTGTCTAGTAATTAATTTCACAATGTGTCCATATACTACTTTAAAATTACTTAATAAAACTAGAGAGAGGGAGAAGGAGAAGAGATGAAATGGAAATAAAAAGAATTAAGATGCGTTAGGTACATGGACCAATTTGTCAGGGTAAATGCAATCATAATGTACTGCAAACATGCTGTCATAAAGATTAAAAATAAGAAATGAAAAAGAAAGATCACGTCCTAATTCATATTCGATACCATTGTGCTCAGATCTTTAACGCAAATCTTCAACATTGGAACATTCCTCCTGATGAAAGTATTGTTTGAGACACTTAACTTAGTTTTCTAGAAGAAGGAATTATTATATCCACCCAAGTGGCCTGAAGTACAGTACTACTATATCTAGGTATAATGTACCATGCAGAATTCAATTCCAAGCTTGCAATTATATAAGAGTATTATGTGATAAAGAGACAATTATGTCCTTTTTCCTCTGCTGTATATCCATAAGCTATACAATGTAGTCACGCAGTTGCTTTTAATGGTATTCCCGCCAAAGCTTGATCATATAGCATCCTACTCTTGAAATTGTCATGTCATACTACCGAAGTTGATCCCTACATTAAATTAAATTCTCTAAGACTTTTCTTCTCACTGTCTGTTAACCTCTATAAGCCCGCAAAATAAGCCATCAGTTGAGATCAACTATAGCAAATATTTCTTTTCCACACAGTAGTTTATTTTGAGCAAATAAAGTGGTTGTCTCATAATTTGAAAAACTTTAGAATTCAAGTAAACAATACTCTCTCTTGTGAAATTAAAAAAAGTATTTCTTCTTAGACATATAAGTTCATATACTCTAAGGAATATTGTTGGAATCAGAGTTAAGGTACCAACTCTGGTTAAAACTACATGTTTCATGCATCTGGTTAGTGTTTGAGTCAAAAATTACATATTGGTTCATTTTGCCTGAAGTTCCTACTTCATGAAAATGAAATAATCCAACACTGGTGTTGTATTAAATGCCTATAATACCAATGCTCTGAGGGGGTGATGCAAGAAGATCAAAATTTAGAGCCCAGCGTGGGCAATTTAGTGATTTAGTGTGACCACGTCTCAAAATAAAAAAAAAGAATGGGCCAGACAAATAGCTCAGCAGATTAAAGTGCCTGCAAGTAGGTACAGGGGCCAGGGGTTCAATCCCCGGGTCTGCCATGCTGGCCCTGCCCCCAGGGCATGCTGAGACTGCAATTGAGACTGGGGGTGGTGACACATGTCTGTAATCACAGTTCTTGGGAGGCTGTACACAGGC
>NW_004524617.1:2234419-2240450 GCF_000260255.1 Octodon degus | reverse complement strand
AAGTAGACTTTAGGCCAAAATTGATTGGAAGAGATAAATAAGCTCACTGTGTATTGCTAAAAGAGAGGTAACAAGTGCATATATAGCCAGGGAGGTAGCTCTTTAGAAATGCTCTGGTTTCAATTTCCAACATTGGAAAGAAGTGGTTCTAAGGGAAATTACATAGGAAGGCTTCTCAATGCATTCATGCCTTGCTATGAAGGAAATGATTAGCATTTTGCAAGTAGGCATTGAGACTGCTGAGGGAAAGCTTGACACTTAGCAGTGGGAGCACCTGAAAGGAAAAACCACAACTAAAGACGCCTTGGCTAGCAGCTGAGCATGTGAATTAGAGCAAGTTACCTAATCTCTACAGACTTCAGTTTCCTCTTTAAAATTAGGACTATCAATACCATTGCTGTGCACCAATAATCAACTCACTGAGAAAGAAATTAGGAAAAAAATATCATTCATAATAGCATCAGGAAAAATAAATACTTAGGAATCAACCTTCCAAAAAGTGATATATCCTTCCAATAAAAACTACAGTACTCTGAAAAATAAGACTGAACAGGACATTAGAATACAGAATGACATCCTCCGTTCCTGGCTAGGCAGAGTCAAACATTGTCACAATGGCCATACTTCCAAAAACTAATATATAGATTTAATGAAGTCCAAATGAAAATACCAGGAGCATTCCTTATAGAACTAGAGAAAACAGTCTTTTTTAAAATATGTATTTGCTACAGGGTCTACCGGGTGTACAGGGTCTCACTACATAGATCAGACTCATAGTGATACTCCTGTTTTCAGCCTTCCAAGTACTGGGACTTCAGGCTTTCACCACCACACTCAGTCTCAATCACATCTCGGCATGCCCCAGGTGTGGGGCCAGCACTGCAAACTGGGGATTGAAACATGGCCCCTGAGCTCTGCCTACACAGGTGCTTCAGTCTACTGATCTAACTGGCCAGCCTGAGAAAGCAGGTTTAAAATTCATATGGATCCAAAAGAGTCTCAGAATAATAAAAGGAATCCTGAGCAATAAGAGTAAAGGTAGATGCCTGGCAAGCACAAGGGCCTGAGTTCAATCCCCGATTCCGAAAAAAAAAAAAAGAGTAAAGCTAGAGGCATCATAATACTGGACTTTAAGTTATATTATAAAGCTACAAGGATTAAAGAAAACCTGCCACAATACTGGTATAAGAACAGACATAATAAATAACAGAACACAGTAGAGGACACAGAAAAAACTCCAAGCATATTCATCTTTCTCATCTTTGACAAAGGGGCCAAAAATACAAACTGGAAGAAAGATAGACTTTTTATCAAGTGGGGCTGAGAAAACTCGCTATCCACATGCAGAAGACCAAATCTATATTTTTCCTATTTAATTAATTTTATTGAGAAACAAATAGAAATGAGACAGCTTCAAAACAGGTTAGTAGGAGAGTTATAATTTATACATGGCATGTTGTTGTCTTCATAGTAGTTGTTTATAGTACTAGATGCAGACATGATATTCTGGACAAACATCATTAGTATAAATCTTTCTTCTCATTGAATTAAGAGAAAGTAGCTGTAAATCTATCCTAACTATTTTGTATATACAGATACAAAATGATCCTTCATTTATATCCCCTTTTTTGTTTAGTTTTGTCAAAGCTGGGTATTCCATTGCTATTTATATATTGTAGGTGTGTGAATTCAGCAAAGTACTCCAATATAGTCCACTAGTCTATAATATGAGTGGGTTATCCGTAGGACTGGAAATGTCAGAGGTTGTTGACGCATGCATTTTACAGCCAGCATATTAATATGGCTTTATTTTTATACCTTATTTTTATATTTTTCTGCTGGATGGTTAAGACCAAGATAAAGCAAGACCTATATAACAAGAAATGTAACTTATGTATCTGACAAGGTCAGTCAAATCCCCTCAGGATTTAGCCTGAAACCCTGTACTGCAGTTTGTAGATCTTTGTCAGTGTCAGCCATGTGGATGTCCACATTAGGAGCCATCCTTGAAATGCAAATTAAAACAACACTGAGATACCAACTCTCCCCTTAAAGAATGGCTATCATAAACAAATCACCCAACAACAAATGTTGGAGAGGCTGTGTGGAAAATGGAACCCTTCTCCACTGTGGGAATTTAGACTGGTGCAACCATTATGGAAGTCAGTGTGGCGACCCCTTAAAAAACTAGGACTAGAATTCCCGTTCAATCCAGCTATCCTCTTATTGGGAATTTTCCCAGAAGAACTGAAAACATCATATCACAGAGAAGACCAAAAACTAAGATCAAAATGGATCAAAGATCTAAATGTTAAAACAGAAACAATCTGCTGAAAAATAAAATAGGTAAAATTCTTGCAGATGTAGACATAGGCAAGGCCTTTCTGGAGAAAACCTGAACAAAACAAGAATTAATACTGAGGATCAACAAATGATATTGTATCAAATTCGAAATCTTCTTCATAGCAAGGAAGTCAACAGTTTGAAGAGACACTCTATAGAATGCGAGAAAAATTTGGTGAGCTATTCCTCGGAGAGAAGACTGACATCTAGAATACAAAAACTGCTAAAATAAAATTAGGCCCCTCTGAATACAAGGCCCAGTCAAAACCTGGGCATTTCTTAAAAGAAGTATAAATGGCTAAGAAATACTTGAAACATTGTTCAATGTGTCTGGCCATTAACGAAATCTAAATTGAAACAACACTGAAATTCTGTCTTATTTAAGAAAGAATGGCGAACATCAATAAATCTAATAATAACAAATGTTAGAGGAAATGTTGCAGGAAAAGAGAAACTCTTCTATATTGCTGGAGAAAATCTAAGCTAGTACAATGATTCTAGAAATTCGTATGGAGATTCCTTAAAAAATAGAAATTCTATTTGACTTAGTTTTTCACCTTTTACGTATCTTGAAAGAATTGAAGACATCATATTATAGTGATGTATGCATGCACATGTTTATAGCAGAAGAATTACTGATAGCTACAATCTTAGAAGTATCCTATATCTCCTTCAATAGATGAAGTATGGTATTTATTCATATTGTAGTACTGCTTTCCCATAAAGAAGGATAAACTACATTTGTAGGAAAAATAATTGCACCTAGAGACCATAAGGTTAAGCTAAATAAGGCAAACTAACATATCACATAGTTTCTCTCATATGAGATGTACAACAATAGAAATAAAGAGCAAAATACAATTTAGATAATAGGAAATAGGGAGCTAAACCTTTTGTGAAAGAAAAGGAGATGAATGTAGTACTAAAAAAAATGCACACTGACAAAATTAGGAAAATAAGCCCCTCGCAGTGTGCTTATGAAAATCCAAAACCCAAGTTTCAGTGTAGTGCTTCAATAACAGCACTGAACTAATAGTAGGGAACAATAAGAGGTGGTGCACTAACTGTAGAATATGGGTTTTGCACACTCTCTTTTTAGTTTAGAAACTTAACTGGGCTCACAAGTTTATACACAGAAAAGTATTCATCTGGCATGTAAGAGTACCCAGGGAATATTTGAAATGTAATCTGTGAATGTGCCATGTGGCAGCTCTATTTCTTTCTTCTGACAATCTAACTTGAGGAATTTTTCTGGGGAAACACAATTTGAAGCTTAATACCAATCTGTGAGTAAATGTGCCACCAGATGACAGTACTCTTGGTGAAACAGACGTAAGACTACAATGCGGCAAATATTTACTGAAGAGCCACCAAGTACAATGATATGACGGTGAATATAGGCGAAGACCTCTGTGTTGTGGAACAAGCATGCTGCTGCTGAGAAGTGGAGACATTAGCAAAACAAAGAAATAAAATACACAGGTTGTGATTTAGTGACAAATACTTCCAAAAATTAAAACAAACAAACAAAAAAATAAAACAACAACAGGAAGTCTGGGAAGAGGGATGGAGAATCGGTGAATGTTGAGTTGGGCTGGGGAGTGTTTGTGATTTTATTTTTAATTTTTTTATTATTTTCTATTATCAGTTTTTAAATTTCATTAAGAAACAAGGGCCAGGGAGATGGCCTGAGTTCAGTCCCCAGTTCTGCCAAAAAACAAACAAGTAAACAAAAACTAATTGGTTTTGAAACTGTCTCATTGCTATTTGTTTCTCAATAAAATTAATAAAAATAATTAATACCTTGCATATAGTTGTCTTCATAGTAGTTATTCATAGTACAAGATGCAGACATGATATCATGTCCAAACACTATTAGTACAAATCTTTCTTCTCATTGAATTAAGAGGAAGTAGCTGTATATCTATCCTATTTTGTATATACAGATACAAAATGGTCCTTTCCCTTTATATGCCCTTTTTTGTTTAGTTTTCTTAAAGATGGGTCAAAGAGGAAAGTGATTGATGATGTAGAGTGTGCCTAAGGAGAGTCCATGGAGAGAAAATATTCTCTCAAGCTTTTGCAGAGTGCAAATTGATCAAGCAGTGGCCGTGACTCATCCATGTGGCTGACACTGACAAAGGATCTACAAACTGCGGTACAGGGTTTGAGGGTAAGTCCTGAGGGGATTTGACTGACTTTGTCAGATACATAAGTTACATTTTTTGTTATATAGGTCTTGCTTTATCTTGGTCTTAATCATCCAGCAGAAAAGTATAAAAACAAAGCCATATTAATATGCTGAGCTATAAAATGCTCGAATCAACAATCTCTGACATTGTCATTCCTATGGAAAACTCACTATTATTATAGACTGCTTGACTATATTGGATTATTTTGCTGAATTCATACACCTACAATATTTAAGTGACAATGGAATACCCTTCTCTATTTTTATAGTGTGGTCAGAGAAATTCTTGCTGAGAAGAGAGCATATGAGTAAAATCTTCATGGTGGACCCTGGCTATCTGATCACTGAAAATCTTGAATATATCTTTTTTAAGCCTACTGTAGTTTCCCTAGCCTCCTTTGTCATTGGGCATGAGCTCTTGTCAATGAGATGTAAGCAAAAGCTCCTGGACTCCAGGCATACCTTGACATCCCATTCATGCCTACCTACCAGCTCATAGAGGATATTCCTTGCCCATTCCCCTTCTAACATAAAAATGTTGTTTTTCAAAGCAATGTTAAAGGGGTTAGAGCCACAAAATTAAAGATCCCTGGTGCCTCTTATTTCACAATTTGAAGGGAAGTTGTTTATTGACCAGAAGCAAGCATTTCTTCATCATTGTTATTGTTTTTGTTGTTGTTGTTTTTCCAGTATCAGGGATGGAACTCAGTACCTTGCACTTGCCAGGCAGGTGCTTAGGCTGCTGAACTATCTCTCTGGCCCCTTAAGCAGGCATTTTGTAAAAGTCATACTTGTGAGAAATACCTATGGTCCTCAGCCCCCCATATATATGTAACAGTTTGAATTAAATTAGTTAATACAGAAAAAAAGCAGGTGAGGTAATAAACATTATGAATACTGTAAGAAACAGCACACTATGTAGAGGAAATCAGTATCAGGGATCCAGGCTGTGTGTAATTAGAATGTTCCAAACAACAAAGAGGAGAACCAAATGTTCACAAGGTAATAAGAAGAAAGCAGCAATAGGAGATGGCCAAAAAAGCCACCTCCTCAGATGTTCTACCTAGAATCCCAAAGTTTTCAGAACCCATTTTCTTTCTTCTCTATCAAATTCAGTGTTCAGAAAATATTCTAGTATATTATGTATGACATGCTCCCAGATTGAACTCAGTTAACAAATCCTACTTTAATATGTGCAGTCAACTAACTGAGCCACTGAAATTTCTCAAGATGTTCTGCGTGCTCCCTACACAGATACTGGGACAGGCTTCTGAAAAGTTCAGTGTGCTTCATGTCTTCCTTCCTCAGAGGCCAAGTTACCAAACCTATCAGTAAAGCTTGCCACCAAGCTGCTACCATATAGTGAAAGATACCTTGAAGATCTGACTTCAGCTTTGCGGATTTCATCTCCAGTTAGGCTTTTCACCTCCTAGATACTGACAACACTATTGTCTTCCTGCTTATACCTTCTTGTTTCTTAACATCAATGGATGGAGA
>NW_004524617.1:2199130-2234319 GCF_000260255.1 Octodon degus | reverse complement strand
GAGAGAGAGAGAGAGAGAGAGAGAGAGAGAGAGAGAGAGAGAGAGAGAGAGAGACTTTACTCACCACTTTCATCCTGGAGAAGAAAGGGCAAAGGGTACTTCTATTTCATTTATTTGAAATCTACACACAATCCCAGTTAAGTTCTTCAGAAACACAGGTTACTATTCTTTCAAAGAATATAGCCACAGGAGGTACAAGAATAGTGATATTCCCTCAAACCACAGTACCTACAGTGCAGTGTAGGAACCCCTGGGGGTCCTTAAGACCCATTCATGGGGTCTGAGAGGTCAAAACTATTTTCATAGTAATACTAAGGTGTTATTTGCCTTTTTCTCTTTCATTCGTGCATGTGTTTTCTAGAGAATACGTGACTTGAAATGTATCACACTGACTACAGATATAGATATATGAATTTGCTGGGCTTTTTATTCAACTAAACATTAAAGGATTTGCACTGATGTAACATAATGGTACTCTTTTCACTGTATCTTTTTTGTTGTGTAAAATACTTATTATTAATAAGAATTTTTATATCAAAGTGTTCATTCTAAATGAGTCAATAATAAATATTTCAACATGAACAAAAGGTCTTTGAGGGCCTGGGTGATGGCTTAGTGGAATAAGCGCTTCCCTGGCAAGCGCAAGGGTCTGAGTTCAATCCCAGGTTCCACAAAAAAAAGCTCTTTGGGATCTTGAATAATTGTTGAGACTACAAAAAAGGCAAGGCTGCCTGTAATCCTCACATTCTCAGAGGTTGAGTCAGGAAGATCACAAGTTCACATCTGGCCCAGGCAATTTAGTGGATTAATGAGACTATGTATCAAAAAGGAATAAAATAAAATAAAAGTAACTCAGTGTGAAGGCTCTGTATTTAACTCCTAGTATTCCAAACAGAAAAAAAATATAAAAGTGTCTTGAGGCAAAACATTTGACAACCACTGGGGCAGGAAACTGGATACACATAATTAAACTTATACTATCATGAGTTGTATAGACACTAAATGAATAGTCATGAAAAGTATATTAATTCACACAACAAACATATGAAGACAAAGTTAGGACTGTTATGAGAGAAGCCCTTTATTTACGAACTTTCAAATTAGGAACTCCCATAGGTATGCTTCATCTGATGGCAAGCATGCATCTAATTCTACTTCTCATGAAGAAATAGTATCATGGCCCAAAACAGTTTTTCTAGTTTGAGGTACCTTGTCTTTCTTTAGACTGTTTCATGTTAGTAACCTCATTATATGTGATGAGTGAAAACATAGGAAACATAGGAAATAAGTAATGAGAATGGGGATCATTATGACGATGATGATGATGATGATGATGACGACGATGATGATGATGATGATGACGATGATGATGATGATGACAATGATCCAAGATCTTCCAAGCATAGAATTCAAAGGCTTAAATGAAAAAGCTTTATTTTTTTTTGTGTCTTTTTCCATTTCTTTCATAAGTGTTTTATGGTTTTCATTTTAGTTATACTTTATCTGAGTTAAATTTATTCCTAGGTATATTATTTTCTCTATTTATTACAAATTAGACTGCTTTCTTGATTTTGTGTCAGATAACTGGCTATTATTATTTTTTTTATTTTTTTTTCCGGAACCAGGGATTGAACTCAGGCCCTTGCGCTTGCCAGGCAAGCACTTATTCTACTGAGCTAACTCCCCGACCCCTAACTGGCTATTATTGTGTCACAGTAATTCTTTTACACATTGATATTTTATTCTATAATTTGGTGGCTTTGCTTATGAGTTCTAATGGCTCTTTTACAGAGTTTGGGGTTTTAAATGTATAAGATCACGCCATCTTCTGACAGTGCCAATATGATTTCCTTTTTTTCCACTTAGGTGTACTTCATTTCTTTTTCTTGTTTAATTACTCTGGCTAGGAATTCTTTTACTACCATGAATAAAAGTGGTGAACATGATAATCTTTGTTCCACATCTTAAAAAACATTTAGCTTTTTTTCTACTTGATATGATATTGGCTGTGGGTCATACATGATAATGTTAAGGTAACATTTATAATGTTAAGTAAGGTACATTCCTTGAACAACTAACTTGTTCAGAAGTTTTATCATGAGAAGATATTCAATTTTATCAAATGAGTCCTTTGCATTTGTTGAAATGACCACAAGATTTTTGTGTTTCATTCTGTTGATGTCTTAATTCATGTTAGAATGTTTGAGTTAAAAATTTAACAGCGGTTTTAATTTTTATGTTTTAATGCATAATGATTGAAAACTTTTACATGACCTTATTAGCCATTTATGTATTTTTTCATCTTTTAATTTTATTGTCTACCTTAGTAGACAATAAGTAGTTTTAAGAGTTTTAAGTAATCTTCATAAATTCTGGATACAAAACAGACATGTTCTCTACAAATATTGTCTTCTAGTGTGTGGGTTGACTTTTTCATCTTCCTGTTTCTCTGAACTGTGGAAGTCTATATCCTTTTTTTAATTGAATTTAGAACAGGGTCTACAGGTTGTACAGGATCTCACTACATAGATTAGACTCTGTTTTCATCCTCCCAAACGCTCAGATTATAGGCGTGCACCCCCCCCTCCCAAGTCTCATCATGTCTCAGTGTGCCGGGAGGGGTGAGGCCAGCAAGGCAAGCAAGGGATAGAACTCTGGCTGCTTTGCTCTGCTGAAGAATGTGTTCTAGTCCACTGAGCTGTCTGGCTGGCCCTTTGAAAGTCTATATTCATAAAGCCTGATTTGTTAATGTGTTCAGTAATAAACTGCTCATTTAAAGTCATATCTATGAATTATTCATAAAGCCTGATTTGTTAATGTATTCAGTAATAAACTACTCATTTAAAGTCATATCTATGAACTCTTCTTATCTATGGTCATAAAGATTTTTCTTCCATATTTTTCTTCAGAAATATTACTTGTAGATTCTTGCATTTATATCTATGATCTATTTTCAGTTATTTTAAAGTATAGTATATTGTAAATACCAAAATTAATCTTTTACAAATGGATATTCAATTGTCCCAGTATATTTGATGAAAAGTTTATTTTTTCCTTCATTAAATGGCCATATTGCCTTTTGGTCCACTAATCTATATGCCCATTGTTTTGCCATTACCACATATTTATTGCGCTATCCTTATGTCAGTATCAAGACATGTGTGCATACTTAGCAATGTAATTTTTCATCAAGTTTTGAAAATCAGATAGTGTACATCCTCTTATTTTGTGATTTTACAAAATTGTTAATTTACTAGGCACCCTTGAGTATATAGACACATGACAGAATCAACCTATGATTTTTTTTCCAGGCAGGTCTTGCTGTGTGGTTCAGGCTAGCATTAAATCAGTATGTAGCCAGCAATGGCCTTGAACTCTCAGTGTGCACCACTTTGCCTCGAATTAGTCTGTTAATTTTTGCAGAAATGTCCACTAAGATGTTTATAGAGACTATATAGAACCTAGAGAACAACATGCAGAGAATTGTTATCCGTATTGAGTTTTCCAATCAGAACAAAGTAAATATCTTTATTTAGACCTTTAAACTCAGCAATATTTGAAGCTTTCAGAGTTTCAAGTTTTGCATTTATTTTAATACATTTCTATCTCATTTCAGTAACTTTTAAGATGTCAAGAATGTAATTGCTTTTTTAGTTTCAGTTTTAATTGTTCATTTTAGAATAGTCCTATTTCTCTGACCATAATCAAGATTTTTTGCCTTTGCATTTTAATATTTTAGCTGTGAATTTTGCTGATCTCTTTACATTACTTCTATTGAGGTTTGCCAAGCTTCATCATATTTGTAAAGCACTTGCACTACTTTTTCCTGTCCTTTGGTTTTTGTTTTTGTCATTTCTGTCTGGAACTTATATAACCCCTAGGCCAACTCTCTATATTCATGCTGATCTTATGTAAAATTCAGTTTGTGTTGTCAATTTTTCAATTTATTGTATACCTTTTGTTAATTTTGAGCATCCCAAAATGGTTTTCCCTGAGTGCCAGTTAATCTTGATTGTGAACCTGGAGAGGAGATTGGAGTTTGAAGACAGTAACCTCATCACAAGGTTAAGCTTTTGTTAAGTTCTTAGCTTAACTGGATGGTTAAGAGGAAATAGGCCCTCAAGGTGTACCCTAGGGTACTATATCTAGTCTCTGCCCCCTTTCTTTCTGGCTCTTCTGTCTTCTGCTTCCTGGATACACTAAGTTGAGCAACTTTCCTACACTAGGCTCTTTTGCATGTTTCTGCTTTGGAGCCTGACAATGATTGACAGAAACCTCTGAATCTGTGTACCAGGCAGTTTATTCCAGCAATGATACAGTTGATCAACACATCTAGAATATCCAATGCTGTTGTTCTGGGGAAGATTTGTTAAGCTATTTCTTTCAATTCCTCAAAGACATCTCCAGAGACGGATTTAAGCCCCTGTGCATATATTAGGCACAACTCTATCCAATTCATTTACATTACCTATAAAATTTATAGCAATATTTCTAAATGCATATTATTGCCCTGATTTTTACTGAGTAAATGAGGTTCTAGTAATTAATGTGTCCATAGTAAAATGGTAAAATAAAGATACAAACACAAAAGCACCATGTCATTTACTTCCAAATGTAATAAACACCAGAGGAACATGCGTGATTATTATCCAGCATTTAGTTGGCAGGTTTGTTTAATTGTCCAATATCAACTCCAATTACTCTTATTTTCTACAGTCTAGTGTAAGGTTAATTGGCAAGGAAATGCCAAATAAATCAGTAGGAGAAACAAGCCATTGTTTGTTGTGGATAGATTATAATCATTAAGAAAAGGCATTATATTGGTTTATAAAATTAGAGTTTGGCTCTTACATGAAATCCTAGTAAAATACAATGTACCATCTAACCTACAGAGTTATACTAACAGAAACCTAGTCTTGCAACAAAATAATTTTTAAAAAGTTGATCTTAATTCACGTTTCTTGAACAATAAAGGGTACTCACTGGCAAGTGACACACCATTGCAGAAATTCCCTGTATTCTCATTTCTGTCATAATCACTCACTGCTTCAAATCTTTCAACTCCTGAAACTCTCCATAGAACACATCTACATTGAGGGATTTTCATATTCTCCTTATAGTACAGATAAGCATTCCCTCTTTAGTCCCCTTTCACTTAGTATTCTCCAGTATCTTTTACTTGGACTCCAAATTCCCATAATTAAAAATCCATAAATACACTATCAGAGGGCTGGCCAAATAGCTCAGCGGATTAAAGTGCCTGCAAGCAGGCACAGGGGCTGGGGGTTTGATCCCCAGGCCTGTCAGGCTGTCCCCCCCAGGGTGCAATGAGATGGCAATTGAGACCGGGCATGGTGACGTGCACCTGTAATCCTTGCTCTTGGGTGGCTGTAAACAGGAGAATCACTCCAGTCTGATCTAGTAATGAGACCCTGAAAACCTTGTAGACCCTTCCCTAAAATACAAAAAAAACCCCTTCATTTAAAATCCAAGTAGCCACTCTTGGGGGTCAGGGAGATTGCTCAGTAGAATAAGCACTTCCCTGGCAAGCACAAGGGCCTGAATTCAATGCCCGGTTACAAAAACAAACAAACGAATAAACAAAACAAAACACTATCAGTCTTAATACTAGAGGAAGCACAAACTTTGGAAGAAACAGACTTGAAAGATTATCATTGGCCAAGCTGAGGGACAGTAATCAAGGTAGTAAAAACACTCATTTGTTATTTTTTCATGTCTCTGTCATCCTTATTAGTAGCATCATTCACATAGAAAATATGGCTTTGTATAACCATAATGGAAATAGCATAGATTTGTTCCAAACTACTGACTGTTAGCTACGGATTCTTCTATACTTTGGTAAATTTTTGTCAAATATATTAATGTTTTGAGATCCAATTTGATATTTTGTAAAACAGACATAAGTGTACTGCTACATTTTGCTCACTATCTCACAAGAACAAGGAGAGATCTCAGCAATAGACAATCTTCAAATTTGAACTAAGGTGAAGATTAAGCAGAGAAACATTTGAAGAATTCATAACAAAATTCTTTTCATAAAACAATTACACCAAACTGTATGCCATTAACATTATTTCTTATAACTTTCAGGTTTCTGGTTTGGCAAGTGAAAAGTGATTCAAAAATGTGGTTTAGACTTCCTGAGAGATTCCCTTAAAAGGTAGAGATATCGCCTATTTGTGTTTACTAATTCCACCAGCCTAAAAGGAGTTATGATGGCTGGAGACCTAATAGTCATGAAGGTCAGTGCCGACTCTGGGATAGCAAGGGATAGCAGACTCTGGCATGCAGAGAATTTGGGTCTAAAATATAAAGCAATGATGCCTATTTCAAACACTTTGTGGCAGATTTCTTTTATACTTGTAGTTTGTTTCAGTCACATTAATTTTAAAAAATCTTTCTGGATTTGATTCTAATTAGTGTACTGAGAGCCAAAGTTGTGGCTATGGATAACAACCAGGGAAGTTACACAGAGTGGCAAGTGGGGACGCCTGACACAGCTTCTTGAAGAACATCAGAACATAGAAGGCAGGTGAAAGATGGAGTGCCATCTAAAGAAGGAATTCTGCAGATAGATGAGATGAAAGTATGTGAGCAGTGACACTGAAGACATGACAAAGCAGTAAGATGCAAGGTGATCAGGTGTTGGTAAGTATCCCACATACAGGAGTTCAGTGGGTTGGATTAGAGAAGATCTTTGGTGACCTTTACAACAATAATTTCATAGTAATGGTAGGTATTAAAAGAGGGATAGAGTGTGAGAAGGAGAAGGAGATATGAAGAGAGATACACAGAGAGGGAAAGATGAGGGAGGAACGGGAGGGAGGGATATGGAAAGGTAGAGAAAGAGAGAATAATAGAGACTAAGTAAGCAATAGCTACTGTGGACAAAAATAATAACTAGTAAAAAGAAGAAAAATAAATGTATCAACTTTGGTTGCCTAGTATATGAACACCAAAATTCCAAAACTAATACGTGATCTGATAGGCAAATTTCAGTTTTTGAATCTGGAATGAGCGACAGAACTACAAGGAGTCATGTAGACTTCCTTCTAGTAATAGTAGTCTTCCTCCTGCCATTGTCTGCAATGGTAATGGCTCATGGCTTCATTTAGATTCGGGGTACAATTTGGGCCATAGTTTTTGAACTGGGCCTTTTTTTGTCAACTTCAGAGACAGTTTTCTATCCTTTTTAAAAAAATGTGTTTGGTATGGGGTCTACAAAGTCTCACTGTGTAGATCATACTTATAGTGATTCTTCTGCTTTCAGCCTCCCAAGCAGTGGGATTACAAGCACACCTTTTCTCAATCTCTGTCTCGGTGCACAGCACACTGGGGATCGAAAGCCAGACCAGACACTGTGCTCTGCCTAAGCAGCTGCTTTAGTCCACTGAGCTACTGGCCTGACCCAATTTCCTATCCTTCTATGTAGGAATGAAGGCACATCTGTAGCCTTCTCCTAAGTCGTTTTATGCTTACACTAAGTACACCTGGTCTCTATTGTTCATAACTAAGAACCATACCAAGTACACATGTGGAAACTATTTGCACAGCAATATTTGTGCTGTATTTAGTTTTCAATCTGGGAGCTAAATATTCACCTGATCATGTACAAAATAGAAGTATAAAAAGGGAGAGTTTATTGAAAGAGCTTCAAATGAGTCCAACTGGGACATGTTTTACTTTGTGTTTATTTCCAACATTATAGTTCTCTAGTACTTCTGGTTTTACTGCCTGAATTTTATTACAATTAAGACTCTACCTGAATTTAAGTATGGAGAGAGACATCCTATTTTTCACTGCGGTGCCCTAAACATATAGAAGACATTCCTAATCTGTGATTTGCAGAAATAGGTCTTTGAACTTATTTTCCTATATATTAAGACACAATTCTCCTGATCTAGTCCTCATAATTTGTTTCTCAACCGTTTGGACTTGTGATCATTTAGGGTGTTATTCTGTGGTCCTGGGGAGACCTTGTATACTCTTCAGTTAATTAATCACCACTTGATCTCATCTGCAAAGTGGCTTCCTCAAACCTGACCCTTCTCCAGAGCAGCATTTAGTGGTTAGGCATCAGGTGTTCTGTTTTGTTAAGTTAGCAGGTAAATGGTGTGAGGAAGGGACAAGATGTACATAGTTGGCTGCAGACTGATACTATCTGTATACTGAGAAAAAATGCCTTGATGTCTTCACCCCCTATGTTTCTTCAGACATTCAGACTTACAGATCCAAATCCCTGTTTCTTGACCAACTTCCTTTGATGTTACACACACGCTCTAATTATATCTCAAATTGAATTCTCCATAGTTGATTTTCTTTCCTCCTCTTACCTGGTTTCTCTCTTTTTATTTCTTATCTTAGTTATCACCATTCTTTTGGGGAACATGAATACTCTGCTTGTCCACTAACTACCTCATCTAACCATTTACCAAATTATTCTATTTCTATGTCAAATATGTCTTGAATATGTCACATCTCTGCAAGTTCTATGATGCTTGCTCATAGTACTTCATCTGAAATACAGCAAAATTACTATTTAACTGGAGACACCTTGTTACCAGTTTCAGTGTATTTTCCATAGAGCTCAACCAACAGAGGGGTCTATGGGTTTAACTGTAAACCATTTCAAGGCTTTCCTATCCCAGAAAAATGTTCTTTGTGATTTAAATCTTCTATGAACAATCTATCTTGACAGCTTCATTTATCATATCATACTTATCCTTTAGATGTACAAAAGGCAGTCCTTTATTAAACCTAACTAGGATGATTGGGTAGATAGTTTTTGAGAAAATTTTGTTAAATTGTGGAGATATTATATAAAGGCATTTACACATATTGAAACACTTTTTATAGAACACAAAAATGTCATTCCTTCTCCTCTTGTTGGGTTAAGGTTCAAGGCTTTTCCTGGAGTAAGGCTGTCTGTGTGTCTTGTCTTACACAAAACTCTTCTACATTCCATCACTTAACACTTTTATTTTGGTTCACTTAAAGTGGAGTCAGATCTACAAACTGTAGAAAGAAACAGGGGCCGAGGATAGCTGGGGCTGAGATAGCTAAATAGGTTAAGCACTTGCCTGGCAAGTGGAAGGGCCTGAGTGAAATCCTAGGTTCCAAAAAAAAAAAGAAAGAAGAAAGAAAGAAAGAAAGAAAGAAAGAAAGAAAGAAAGAAAGAAAGAAAGAAAGAAAGAGAACCTGAATGCAAATACTTTTCCAGATTTTCAGTTTCCACCAATTTTAATCTTCAACAGTGCCTTCCTTACTTCTAATTCAGTAGTAATTTTTATGTGATCTCTTTTATCAAATCTCCTAAAGCATTTTAGTTTTCATAGAAACCAGACTTACCTTTATACATTCCTATGCTGTTGATTTGTATGACATTCAATTAAATAATAATATTTTGAAACAGGAATACTTAGTGTAAACAGTTTGGGAACCAGACATTATTGACTCTTGACAGAAATGTTCTCAGATAGTAGAAGGCGAGGTACATAGTGCTAGAATGGTTACTTGAAAAACTCTCCTAAACATTTATAGATTATTAGTATCTGGCATTAAGTTTGGAATAAAACATTGGCAGTTGCTTTTACATAGAGAATGAAGAGCTTAGGATAATTAAATGAGCAAATGAAATGGGAGTTATTTAAGCTTGTTTATTCTGAACTTTGTGTAGTATTTTAATGTAGCCAACTTTCTTATTTCATTGATTTTGGCCATATGATATTTTTCTCTCTAGCATGCTCATACATTCATTTCCTGATTCCACTCATCCTTTAAGACCATTCCCAGAGATCATCCTTCCTAACAACTCCTCCTAACTCCTACTTCCCCAGCCACATAAAAGTTCATGGGAGGCCTAGCACAAAGTACAATCACTTGTGTATCTATAGAAAGTGATACTGTCAATACCAGCCAGTGCAACAGCATATTTGGCTCCACTTGGTTGGTTTTGCTAGAACTTGCCAAGTTGCAAAGAATAAAATATGACATAAAAGGATTAACTATGAAGCTAATTTTTCAAAGTCTTTGATGAAGAATTATGAATGCCCTTGAAAGCTTTTCAAGAGTCATCAGAGAACAGATGGGAAATGATCAGCTTTTTCAGAGACACCTGTGGATAATAATGTCTGTACATTTCTCTTTGATCAACCTAAAAATAGCTCTTTGGTAATATGGATTGCATCTAAAACATCTTGTGGCTATAGGCTGGATGAGGATAATATATCCAGTTTCAGAACAAACTTTTATTTAATTTCCCTAAAATTTATTGGTTGGAATACAATGAGAAATAAATGTACAAAATATTTGAAACAAAGAGCTTCATTTTGCTATAAGCAGCAATGGAGATTGGAGTTGCTTCTTCTTAAGTATATTAAATTTTGAAGAGCACCTGATATCTTCATTATTAATAAAATTCCTTCCAATTTTTGAGATTAGAAAGAACTAATCCAAATTGTACAACTGAAAATATATCCATGGAAATTTGATAACATTATAGCAATATAAAAATGGGTTCTGCCTCTGGATTTATTTTTAACCTATGTAACAATGTGAAGTTTAATGATTTACATGTTTGTTTTAATACAGATTTGAATAAAAATGCTTACTATTTGAATTAAGAAAATATTTATTGGCCTTTTAACACATATAAGGCTTTCTGCTTAATACTGTGGGTAATAGAGATAAGAAGATAATACTTTGTCTTTGCAAAGCCTTCAGTCTCATAAAATATGTAATTCACAATGGTATATGGTATATTATTTAAATGTTATATTAAGTTATAAAAAGGAGCAAAGAGAATCTCAGGAGAACAAGTTGCTTTGATTTGAGAACAAAAAGTCACATTCAAAGTACATTTATTGGACCTTGGGAGATGGCTAAAAGTTTTTAGAAAAAAGAAAATAAGGGGAAGGGTGACTCAACTAAAGTAAATTAGTTTTTGTAAAAGGGGAAGGAAGAAAAACTCAGGATATTTTATGCTTGAGACATAAGTTAAAGTGGTGGGAATGATGGACAATAGGGCTGGAAAGAGGTCAGAACAGATTCTATATCAGATTCTTTTGCTACAAAACATGAACAGCTATGTGAATGGTTAGAGGAAAGAAACTGAAGTTTCTTTCTACAGAATACTACAGATCAAAACCAAGGTAAATGATGGAAAATCAGGGCTACAGTAAGGACTCTTGAATAAGACTGTTCAGGTCTGTAATCTGGTTTAAATACTGCTAGATGTGTGAAGCTGAAGGAGGAACTTTATCAGGTTGTGCTCCCATTACCTTAGGACTATTCAAAGCCGAAAAGCACTGTCTCATACTCTGATTGTTATTAGGATTATATGAGCTATAATAATAATAATAATAATAATAATAATAATAATCCAAATTGTACAGCTGAAAATTTATCCATGGAAATGTGATAACATTATAGCACTATAAAAATCGGTTCTGCCTCTAGATTTATTTTTAACCTATGTGACCATGTGAAGTGTAATGATTTACATGTTTGGTTTAATGCAGATTTGAATAAAAATGATATTCCTGGCAATATAAGTGCTATTACCATCACTACCATCATCAACGCTACCACCACTAACACCACCACCATCTTCCACAGATCTGTATGAGGTATTACAAAGTCATACGTCTGTGAGAAAACAAATAAATGAGGGAAATAGGACTGTTTTGGCAAACTGAAGACAAAGTTTGCTTACCCAAAGCCAGGTTCCTAAAATTTTAATGTACACATAAATCACCTAGAAATCTTGTTAAAATGCTGACTCTGATTAATTAGATTCTGCATTCCTTAGCAACTCCCAGGTGAACTTTGTGCTCCGGACCAGAGACCACACTTCGAGTAGCAAGAGGCTGAAACATCTGTTACTCAGTTACAGCTGATGGTGCCAAGAGAGAATGTAAGGAGGAGTGCATAGAAGCCAGATCTAAATTTTCAAAAGAAGAAAAAAGCCACACTGAAAATATATAAATGCCCTCGATTTTTAAATGTTGCTAATAAATTAAAACAGTGCTTCATCAAAAACATCAGAGTGGGATATAGCCTGTGGACCTTCAGTTCTCAACCTCTTGGCTGAGTGAAGAGGGAATCAAGGTCAAAACTGGTGATGGATGAGAAACTTCAGGAGTTCAGGTAAAGAGCAAGTGGACAGGAATCAGAAATGGAGAGATCCTGGAGGCAAAGTGGTGAATAGATGAGCAGGCTTTTAGCCTGTTTTCTATAGATAGGCTGCATGCGCTTTATGATGGCACGCAGTAGGAGGGGATTTTGAATCATGGTAACAATTTTGGCTTTTAATTTTAAGGAAATCAAAATGCTGAAAACCTTTCTTGAAACAGAAAGCAATTTGTGTAGAGGAGTTTCAATTAGCAAGGAGCCATATTTAAGGAACATTTATGAGAGAAATGGTAGCTTTGCAAGGAATATCTAAATGTAGACTTTTTCAAGAGAGGTCCGACTAGAGTTACTTTAATGAATTAGATAAGACTCATTGCTAATTAAAAGCAATCATTTGCATGAAAACAGTGAACTAAGGTTTTTAAACAACAATTTCTCCCCTCACGTACATTCAGGATTGCCTCCCATTATCTTATTTACATGGTTAATTTGCTTGGCAAAGAAGCACATATCATATACAGGTAAATGATGGTTCAATAATTCAGAAGTAAACCAAGTTATGATTTAAAGTTATTGTTTAAATCAATAACTTACTGATCCAACACTAATCCTTACACAATAAGGCCTTCTAAATATGCCTAGCCTTACTTTGAATTTGTGTGCACGCTGAAAGAGATTTGTCAAGCATTCTTGAAAAAGTAATATGAAAACATTATTTTCCTGAGACTACTCCCCAGAAAGGTGCCAACGTTCCTTTGTAAAAGAGCTTCTGCTCATAACTTGGCTTCTGCCTAAAGAAGACTCTCTCCAAGGACTGGGGAAAAATGCTTAATTCCAAAAGTAGGGCAGGGAAAGTCCAAGGTGAACTTGGGAAAACCGAGTAGAAGGAGCTCCCACTGGACAGGGTTGATACCTGTAATTCACTGGACACTAAATCAATAAATAAGAATATATATATATATATATATATATATATATATATATATCAGCTGGTAGATGTAGGATCATGTCAGAATTAGGAAAAAAATATTTTTACAAGCCTTAAATTAATAGTGAGTGACTTAGGGGAAGATCTGGAATGGATATTTAATGCCATTATATGATCTATCAATTTCAAAGGAAAAATATGACTTGATAATACAAGATCGGATGGTCACTACCTTAAGTGAGCAATAAAATTTGAAAGAATCTCAGCAGAATGTGACTACCTCATATAATGCAACTCTGCAAGATGAAAAGCAATGTACACAGCATCATATATGAAGTATTTTTGCCAAAAATATTTTACTTATATGTTTGCAAGTCCTGCCTAGACCAACTTACCAGAAAATCAGAGAAGATAGAATAAGTGAAATGATACTATGAGTGGGAAAAAATAAATAAATCAGAGAAATGCATTTTAAAAAGTGGGGAACTATTTGAACCTACTGATCAAAAAAGTTTCAAATGTCCACTTCATTACAAAGAAAAAGAAATGAAAGGGCTGTTCTAAGACTGCAAAGAATATCAATAAAATAACAAAATATAATGCATGAACCAATATGATATACTGATAGAACTCTTTCCAAATAAAAAGACGTTTGACCTATTGGAAAAATTTGAATATGGGCTAGATATTAAATAATGATATGGTATCATCTTCAATTTTCTTTGGTATGATAAACATTGACTATACATGGTAAGATGAGGTGTGTGGAAAAAAAATTAGGGATGGAGTATAATGATGTTTATAAATTACTTGCAAATGTAAAAACAAAAGTGTGCATGTGTGCATATTAGATTCTATATTGGTTTTGGAAAGTGAGAGGGCAAAGGGAAGAACGGGAAAGAAAATGAAAATCTGGCAAAATGTTAACGAACCTTGACTACAAAGGTGGAGGAGAGCTGGGTATATGGGCATCCATTTTGCTAATTTTTTCAACTGCTCTGAAGACTTGCAAATTTTCAGTTAAACAAGTATGTTGAAAAATATATTCAAGAAATATTTTTACAAAGTAACATTTAGATTAAAAACATTTCCTTAAAGTATGTTAACTTTTTTGCTGTACTTGGAATGGAATTCAAAGGCTTGAGCACAACACTAGACAAGTGCTCGATCATTAAGTTATACCTCTAGCCAGTCTGCTATCTATCATCTGTCTATCTATCTATCTATCTATCTATCTATCTATCTATCTATCATCTCTCAGTCTCCTCCCCTTTATGCCAAGCTGTGTCTAACTATGTTGCTCCGGCTGGACTCAAGTCTCTGATCCTCCTGCTTCAGTCCACCAGTTGTAGCAATTCCAGATGTGCTGCCTCTTAGTATACTAGTAGAATATATATGCTCAACATATGTTAGCCTTATTGTTTATATAATGGGAATTGCATTTGACTAAGATAAAGAGGAAACATAATTTGTTGAGATAACTTTTGATTGGCAAGGGCTATGATACAGACATTTTTCAGTTTGGGGATTCCATTCCTAATCACCTGTTCCTTTGCCCATTCAGTCTTGTATCTATTGACTGAATCTTAGCTAAAATACTTTTCATTATATTTTATCAGCAAACCATTGCTTGAGGGCTTGGAGTCTTTTGCCTGATACATCCTCTCCTGGAACTGCAGAAGAAAATAAGTTTATAAAGATGTAACTGCACACTGAATTGACTGAAATTATAATACATGAGGATAGGAAACATGCATAAATAAACACAAATCTGTCTAGAAACAGTTGATTTCATTTTTAACGTCATGGATCCCTGTGACTCACGTGGTCTCCCAAATGAATGGTGATTTGTAAAGCCTAGAACCCCTCAGAATAAGATTTTTAAGTTCATCATTTACAACATATGAGACTTGAAAGAAACCATCCACACTGAAATACTAAAGCAATTATAAAACAAAACTGTGCTATATTAATACATGTAATTTTTTAATTAATAAATTAAGTACTAGGATCATCAAGTCATATATAATATGTACTGAATGTTTGAATTACTTGGAGCTAACTAGAAATAATAATTTCTAGTCTACTATGGTACAGAAGGGTGATTCTAGTTCACAGTATCCTGTTATATATTGTGTGAATAGCTAGAAGAAAGTAACTCAAAAGTTCAAAAGGCAAAGTGTTGATAAAGAAATAGAAATGGAAATTAAATTGATGTGATCAGCAGATATTGTACACATCTAATGAAACATCAATGTACCACATAAATACATTAATATGTTCATCAAAAATTTAAAAAGTTTAAGATGAGAATGTTAATTACACTTCTTTAGTCATTATACAATGTATGTATAGATTTCATACTGTCACATTATACTCTACAAATTTGTACAAGTAAAAGAATAGCATGAAATAAGCATAATCATATTTGAGATCCCTACAAGGACTCTAATGAGATATGAATATATGATATAATTAATATTACTGTAATTTTTCTTCATATTCTCATGGAAAAAAACCCACTGAATTTCAATTTGACTTTAGTGAACACAAAGAGGTAAATTTTCTCCACTCAAGATCATGGCATCTCTCAAACTGCATTCAAGTATCCAGGCTAAAAATTCTTTGCATAAGAGTCCTGCTGATTTTCTTAACCTATGATTTCCTTTTGCATCTGGGAGTGTAATTTGCATCCTGTTTACAAAGATCATGTTGGTGACCAACACACCACAAAAGTCATCAGTATCAGGCTGAAACCTATAGATGTCATCCAATTCCCACGGTACCTAAATGAAGCAAAGGTAAACTTCGTATCTTAATTTGAACAGGTAATTGAGTATTTTATACTTCATTTGTTTCCAACATAGACTAATGTTAATAGATGTCCACTGCAATTCGAACATTTCTGAGCATTTTCATTTTACTGTACTGATACACTGAATTTTCAAAAAGAAAGGTTAAAATTATGTGGACATTTAGTTCCAAATAGTTTTCATAAGGGGCTGGGGAGATGGCTCAGTAGAATAAGCGCTTCCCTGACAAGCTCGAGGGTCTGAGTTCAAGCCCCAGTTCCACAAAAAAAAAAAAGAAAAGAAAAAAGAAAAAAAAACAAATAATTTTCACAGACTTTTTTTTGCCTCAGTGATACTTTTGCTTTTATGAGTACCCTTGGACTATGAAATATTCAATATTTCTAACAGCTGCATTTAAAGGCCTTTGTGAATGAAGAACACTATGGTTAAATAGAGTAAGTTTTTTTTTTATTTTTCACCTGTGCAATTAATAACTTCTACTTCCCTCTAACTTCTACTTGTGTTGCTACTGATAAATGACAGTTTTGCGATTACGGCCCTATCCCAATTGTTAGGTTAATATATTCTTTATGAGATATTATACTATTTATTTGAACTTGATTCCCTACTAGAAAGTAGGAAAGAGCTGTGAATGTATGCAGATAACTGACATCACTTATATTTTATTACAGTTTTACATTTAAAACTTGAAAGATTTAAGAATCTTAAAAAGTATGACAGAAATATAACAATGCAAATTTAAATACACTAGCATTTATTTTTAAAATGCACCATGAAGTAGGCAATTTTAAAAGTTAAGTTTAAAAACAACAAACACCCCCAAGGAAGCTGATCTTAACCTTTTAAAACACAAATGGGCACTATTTAATGTAGGACAAAATATTAAATGAGAGATTTTATTTCAGTCCAATTATAGCCAAATCCCTAGTTGTAATTAACCTACAATTTGGCTAATATTTCATAAAAGAGTCAGCATATACTACTTTATAATAAAATTAGAGGGATCTAAAATTTAGAGCTGACTTTGTGAAACAGGCTTATTGTCTCATTTATTTACAAATGAAAATTTACATTTAGAAACCAAAGACATATAACAAGGTTTTAAAAATTCAAATAAGAGTTATCTGAGAGAATAATAATATATTCTATTTAGCTATTACAAAGTAAAGTATTTCAAAATGAGAAATAATACTTTATAAATATTGAAAAGAATCTTTCAATCAGTTAAATTGAATGTATATCCAAGATTTTTTTTTTTTTTTGGTGGAACCGGGGATTGAACTCAGATCCCTGCGACTGCCAGCCAAGCGCTTATCCTACTGAGCCATCTCCCTGGCCCTCCAAGATATGTTTTAATGAAATTTTATTCAATCTGTCTTAATTCTCTCATTTTCTGCCATTTAAGTTTAAACTAGATTGAGCTTGCTTTAGAAATGATGCACAAGTCTATACCTGTTTATAGTATCAACATTTTAGTTATTTAAATAACAGAATACTTATGCAATTAATAGAATTATTTTAATGTGAAAAAGTGTTGCACTGCTCAAGGAAGATGTTTAGCTACAAATTGTGCGTTTTTATTTTATGTTTGTATAATCAAGTATATCTTCTAAACCAAGGTATAATAAACACATACTTGAGGATGTCGCTAGTCTTTACTTTTTCCAAGATTTATATGTATATGTGGATATCAACTATTGTGTTTGCTTTGTGCCAAAGTCAGAAATGTGAGAAAAGGGAGGAGGTAAGAAAATACAATATACATAATCTAAACCCTTCTTTCTATTACATCTTAATCAAAATGTTCATTACTGAGTTATTGCAACCCTGAATATTAAAATCTGCCTATTATGTAGATAGTTCGGATGAAAGAGTTTGGCAACAGAACTAATTTTCACTACTCACAATAGTGTCATTTGGTAAGCAAAGGCCAAGTCCTCCCTTATGAAACAAGAAGCATTGCTGTCAACTGGAAGCGTAATACACAATCCATTTATAAAATATCTGTGATTTTCCACTGCCCCAGTTTGCATTTGGCTTTCAGTGCTCACAATATATTCCAAGGAAAGTTAAATGATGATTGAATTCAACAGTAACCTTTTGGATTTTTTTCCCCTTTCAATTTCACTATTTTTTGCTTAAATGCCACTTTAGGAAGGTACTAACAAAAATGTAGTGGAACTAGAAGTAAATATTGCTATCATATTTTTAGCACAAAAATCACATTTATAGCGATTGAATAATCTAAGCAAAGAACTGCCTTTGCTATGAAATAGTCACTCATAAGACTTTTCTTTTAAAAATACTTGTGATGTAGCTCATTAAAGTCAGAATATACTGAAGCCATTCAAAAATAAGTCATGTGAATTTTAAAACAAACTCCAAAGTTGAAAATATCTGAAAAGCACTAAGTAACAACAAATATATCTTTTAGTACTAGAGAAGAAAAAATAAAATTTTTCTTTAGTGTTCTTGATGAACTTGATGGGTCTTTTTATGTTTCTGTCATTCACTCAGCTTATAATCTTGTTTCATGAAGTATTTTTTAAAAGTTCAAATAGCCCTGCTAAAATTTTAGTATTCCGATTTGACATGGCATCTTACCGCTTTCTCCTTTCTGCCAGCAATTTGCAGACCTCTTGCCACCGCACATTCAAATTTCCCAACTTTTCCTGTAGAATATTGGCATCTGTTTTTGAGGACTGTTGAATTATTTCTTCCCCAGTTGCATTCAGTGCTCTAACAACAGTTTGTCGCTGCCCAATGCCATCCTGGAGTTCCTATAAAATATAAAAAACATGAAACAAAAGTGAAGCCCTCTGTCTTTTTATTTGAGACAAGATTAAACAATGTAAGACCACATGCACTTGTACTGGGAGAGAAAGAAATGCAAAATCTCCATGAGAAAGTTGCTCTATGAAATTGACACGCCCATATCCAAAGGATACAAGACAGAAAGACACCTTTGATACGTCATCAAGAAATCACCTCTCATTTTAGCTCCAATTTTTATTTTTGTAAGCTTGTCAGCTACAGGATGTTATGATGTCCTAGAAATCAATTAGTTGGAAACCTCCTCAAGAACAAATTCATTTTCTTGTACCCCACAATGATGTTCCATGTTTAATAGTCTATGAAGAGTTGTAAAACTTAAACATGAATGAAGTATTATATTTGGGTTTCTCAGTGATTGCTGATATGAGAGGTGAAAAAGAACATGTAGTTTAGAAATTATATTTTTTAAAGACTTGGAGATTATTAAATAAAATTAAATACTATTTAAAGGGAAATATATTTCAATTTCTGTTTGCATCAGTGTAATTATTATAAAACCACATAAAACTGAGAATTAACTGCTTTCAGGGAAGCCCATCAAGAAACCTCTAAGGAACAGTAATACATTTTAAAATAATCTCTAGCCACCAGAAAACTTTTATGAGTCATTGATGTTGTCAAGCTTAAATATCTTCTCTTTTTTATCCTGAATGAAACTTAAAGAATAAAGTACTGGAAAAATTATTCCATTAAAAAAGTCTATTTCAACCAAGTGTGAATATAAATGAAAATGCTGTATGTGTAAATAAAAATTTCTATCTTTATTTTCGCTTAAAAATATAATGTATTTTATGGCAAATAAATTAACATATGACTAAATACAAAATGGAGAAATTGAAATAACACATGCCAACTTCAGACATATTTGTATTTAAATCTAAATGACACCCAAATTTTTATGGTGACAATAACAAAATAGTGACAATATGTAAAATAGTCTTTCTAATACATTTGACTCAAATTGTCATATA
The DNA here is from genome assembly GCF_000260255.1 of Octodon degus. Taxonomy (NCBI): domain Eukaryota; kingdom Metazoa; phylum Chordata; class Mammalia; order Rodentia; family Octodontidae; genus Octodon; species Octodon degus. Next base: position 2,214,619 of record NW_004524617.1, on the reverse strand, counting down.
CTCTTACATTCCTCTATTTCTTGACCTAGTACTAAGTTAATACTTGGCTACAGAATATGTTCACCAAATAAATCATTGAATGTAGGTTTTTGAGAATGAGTCAATTGTCTCTTACACTTTCACTTCACAAAAAATTCTTGATATTTTTACTACATTTATATTGCATTGTTTTACAACTAAAAATGTAGTCTGCATATTTTTATTATTTAAAAGGGTCCGTAATTGGAGGTGGGGATATAAGTTGGTGGCAGAGCACTTGCTTAACATAAGCAAGGCCCTGGGTTCTGTCCTTAGCCCTGCAAAGCAAAAACAAAAGCAAAAGCTATATGAATCAACAAAAATAATGAAAAAAATAGTGCCTCACAACAACCTCTACATGATTAATACATGAAGTTCTTTGACTGATTCACAAATTGTCTTGTCCATACTCTCTTGAATGCCATGAGCTATTTTTTTAGTAAACACATGACATGTTCTTGCAACTTACTGACTTTATTCCATTATTTATGTCTCACTCTTTCCCACATTATATGTGACGTCACTCCTTAGTCACAGGATTATCAGTCATAATACACTGTGGCTATCATCCCATTAAACCATAAATTTCTTGAGGGTAGTTCACAACTGTGCCCTGTTGCTTAATACAGTACTGTATTGATGCACAAGAAGTTTCAATAAATTTCTGGGGGCCAGGGAGATGGCTCAGTGGAATAAGCACTCCCCTGGCAAGAGCAAGGGCCTGAGTTCAATCCCTGGTTCCACAAAAATAAATAAATAAATAAATTTCTGTTTAGTGAATGCATGAATGGTGAGTCAAAGACCTAGAAAACAAGAGAAAAGAAAGAATGAAGAAGGAAAGAAATAATAAAGAGAGGGAGAAGAAGGAAATAAAGAAAGGAAGGAAGGAAGGAAGGTGAATCTCATCATCAACATTAGTATTGACACATATCATTGGGCATCCTAGATATTCAAAAATTAAGCACAATTTCTGGTTTTCCAGGAGTATATAATCTGGTGTGAAGGTTAATTTGCTATATTATATGAAGCAAGATAAAGAAGGCAGGAGACTCAGTGAAGAGTAGATCTGAAAAGGGATGATCTGAACAAGATGGACAGAGGAGCCCTCTACTGGGTTTTAGAATTAAAAGAATGTGTAGAATTTAGGCACCAGGAGCTTTAAGGAGGCAGCAGGATGGCAGAAGTCAAGGTGCGTGGTGTGTAGTCTCCATGATCAGATCAAGAATATCCAAATGGGTTCTATGTCATTGGATGAGCACCTGAGTTTAGGGAGAGATGCAGCTCTAGGTTCATGTTATGGCCTAGGAAAAAAGGGCTTCTTTTTTGTTAAGGACTTTGAAATTCATTAGAAGTCAATATAAAACAATTTTGTTTTTAAATATGGTTGTACCTAGATGAGAGTGGTGGTTTTGAATACATTCTGAAGTAGAGGATGGACTAATGATAAGGCAGAGAGAAAGACCAAACAAGCTAGAATGGGTATCTGGGCTTAAGCATGGGGACCAAATCTAAAATTTTCACGACAGACCAGAAAGGCAAAGCTAGCGGTGATAGAACTATTCAGAAACAATCCATAAAGCCTGGGAAAAAGCTGGCTCATGCAATTATGAGTGACTTCTGAAATGGAAAATAATTGCCTAAAACAGAGATGTCATGGAGGCAGTTAGAAGGGAAAAATCAGAGATATTTGTGCTGTCAGTAGTGTCCAATACTTATAACTAATAGCATGTTTTTAAAAATGCACAGGACACACATTATAAACTTGCTCCTCAAACATGAATGTGCACAAGAATGTCCTGGAGATCTTGTTACACTGACTCAGTAGGTTGAGGGAAGATCTCTAGTGTTGTATTCCTAACCAGCTTCAAGGGGACACCGATGCTCATGGTTCAGGAACAACATTGAGTAATGAAGTGGTAGAGTAAGTGCCTTTCAGTCTTGCCTAAATAATGAAGGAAACCTCATTGCTGGTCACAGTACTATAAAGTAAATCTGCTTCTGAATATTTATCTCAGCCTCTTTGCTTTGCGTTTTTGATCTTAGCCCTATTACCTCATGGCTGATGGCTGCAGTGCCTTTTATCTTCCAATTGTAGAATCAACAAGGATTTTATATCTGTTTAACAGCTAGGGGACAGAATTGAATAGCAAAGAGTGAAGCAATCACTTAAAATTGCTAGTTATAAATCTCATTTATATAGAATCCCAAATCTGGGTCTTTAGATTTTTTAAAATTTTGATAAAGAGGAGTTCATTAAATAACATATTGCATTTCTATCAGAAGTTTGTATAACCAGGAAAAATATTTATACTGTGTGGTCTACTCAGGAAGAATATTCCATGATGTAGTATTAAAAAAGCAAAATGAAGGCTCAAAACAAGAAATACAAATTTCGTATGGTGTTTTATTGTTAGCCTCTAAACAAGAAAAAAGATAACATTTTATTTACAAAATTAAATATAAAATCTTAATCAAGTTCATTCACACAGCAAAAAAACAAATTAATTTGAAGTCTATAGCTTCTAAATATTTTAAGTAGTAAATTATTCATTACCAATGAAATTTCTAAGCTTTGATATCATATTAATATACTGTTGTCATAGGCATCCTTATCTATTTCTCTGCCAATTAACATCATCTTAGTTTTAGACAGAAAGAAAATCATAATTAAATCTATTGGATTATTCATCATGGCAAGAAAGCTTATTATGTTTTGATTCCAATATTAAAGCATTCATTCTTAATAAGGAATGCATATCAGTCTCCCCTAGGGAGCTTTTTGAAAATATAAAAACCACCTTGAGCCTCCCAAATTAGAATCCCAAGGGGGGAAGGGGATGAAGGTATGCAAAATAGATACACTATTTTGCATAGAAAGAAAGGGTAGGATCAGATGCAGAGATCTGCAGGAAAGCAAGAAGGGGGTGATTTCCAACTTGGGAGTCATTCTTAAATTTGTTCATGCTTTTTACATCAAGAAGTGTTCCTAAATTATAGAAAAATAACATGTCAATAGCTAAATCCTTCAAGTGTGGTCAAATTGTTGTGGGGAGGGAGAAGAAAGATACAGGGAAGAAATGGTTACATTTTTATAGAGGGAAGAGTGTGAAAAAACCCCCACTACCTTTTATATGAAAACATTGCATAAATTTTTGAACAGTACATTTGTAAAGCTTTCCTAAAATGTATGAAAACATAATACATGGAAAATAAAATGTGACAGATGAAAAGGAATGAGCTGAGGAGCGATTATGAGAAATTGTACAAGGACAAATTGGGGGAGCTGTAGAAGAGATAAAAAAATTGGCAGAACACTCACAAACAAAAGAGAAAAATATTAAAATAAGGATGAAAACACATGATTGAGAGGAAGAGATAAAGACTGAAGGAAATAGAGAATAGAGAAGCAAACCTTTAATCAGCAAACAAATGTCAAGAATCCAATCCAGAAGTTTTCTTGTAATTTTGATAATAATTTATTTTAAGACAGATTGATAATAATTTATTTTAAGACAGATTTATTTTAAGACAGATTGACTCCCTTTACTGATGGATCAACTGAAAATAAATGAGTCTTGCAGTGAGTTGTGAAACTGGTAAGATTTTATGTTGTGTTTTCACAAAAATATTGTGCTCTACCTTCTTTTTCTGTGCCTATTAAAATTATTTTATTTGCTTCTTCTTGTGAGTCTGTGGAATGAAAGAAATTGAAAAGCAGTTTTTGGTACTTTTCTCAAAGATAAAGTAAACAAGCTAGAACCTCACGTGCATTCTTAAACTCTGTAGTCACCTCTGTTTTCAGATTTTTTAAATGTATTTCAGAAAGTATATTTCAACTTTTATCAAATGCTGTATTTTTATAAAGAAGCAGCACAAAGGCAAGAATACCCAAGGCATCAAGCAAGCACACAGCAACAGGGACACAATCAGCTCTGGGCTGGGTGATTTCTCTGATGCACAGAATGAGAAAGAATGACGGGCAGGTGACATTCAGGAAATCTGCAAGGTACAAAGAAGAGTAGAGAAGCAAGAAATATAGACTATTAAAATCAGGAAGCATGAGGAAAATATAAAAAGGGGTTTAATGATATGACAATTGTTTTTGAATACAAATAATCTTCTAAAATTATTACTAGATTTAATTACAGACATTATGGAGTATCTGTAGAATTGCATATATATGTACAGTTTGTAGTTATCAAACCAGTTTACTTTCTACTTGTTTAAATATCTAAAAATACTTTTGATCAGCATGTCGAAATTATAGATTTTTTATTTTTATTTTTTGTATTTTAGGGAAGGGGCTACATGGTGTTCAGGGTCTCACTACTAGATCAGACGCATAATGATCCTCCTTTTTACAGCCTCCCAAGAGCTGGGATTACAAGCGTGTCCCATGATGCCATCTCAATTGCTGTTTCAGAAAGCCCTGGGGAGGCACTGACTCGGCAGGCCTGGAGATTAAATCCCTGGTCCCTGAACCTACTGCAGGACCTTTAATCGGATGAGCTATTTGGCCAAGATATTTCTGAGAGAAGACCAAGTTTTCATCAAAGAACGAGAGTGGTAGGAAGCAAGGACCAAGGCCAGGAAGGCTCAGAAAGAGGAAAGAGGAAAGTACACCTGTCTGTTCATTCTATGATCAAGTCTGAACACCCCAGCAGCCAGGGACCATCTTTGTCCTCCCTCAGCCTTTGTCGTTTATTCTCCTCCTATTCCCTACCTTGAAATTTACTTTCAATTTCCAGGAAAAATAAAAGTAGAAATGTCTTTCTACTTTTCTGACTATCCTGTCACATTTTGTGGGACAAACTCATTACTTAACTGTAATACTCATTTTAAATTTCCCTCTTTTTTGAACTTTAGCTTCAACTCCCAGGTGCTCCAAAGTTGCCTTACTCTGTCTTCATATTTGTAAATTAGTTCTATGTAGTATAATTTATACATATATTGGTCTTTAAAAATGAGGGTTAACTAATCTGAATGAGTGTTTCCTTTTGGCCATAAGATATGTTTCCAAATTTGAACTGTGCTACAGATTCAACTTCTAGATTTTTGTGTACATACAATTTATTATAATTTGGAAAGCAAATCAAATGCAAAAGAAATAGTCTTTGCAAATGAATGTTCAGAAACAGAAAGCACCAGTGTGACTTCTTTATTGTCCTGGTCCATTTTTATTTTCACCTTCAGTTAATGTTTACTCTGTCCCATTAATAAAAATGCTGCAATTAGATGCATGCTTCTGTTTGTCACAGGAACTGGAATCAGGAAGTGTTCTTATCAGATTTCTGCTAAAAACCTGATTTCCTATGAGGTATAGCAGTACATATGCTCATTGGTATAATTCCTCATCTCCTCCTGATAATGAGGATCATAAAATAATAATGTGAATTCCACCTAAAACTAGAATTAGACTGTGTCTTTTGCAAAGGAAACTTCCTGCCAGTGAACTAAAGGAAAATTAGGTACAGTAGTGATTTATTTTAATGAGACATTTACCTAATATCAAATTATAATGATATTTCCTTTGGATATGTTTATCTCATCCACATCACTGATGTATATGTCCATCATTAGCACTGTTGTTAATGTGGATACCAAATGAATTAACCATAATGTACGCTAAGTACCACATGCTCTGAAGTTACTGCAGCTTTCTCTTTCAAGAAATGATGTCCTGGACAACCCCCCCTAACAATACAAAAATGAATAAACAACCTCATATATTCTTCATTTGAAAGCTGAGATTCCATGCAGAGCATTATCAAATAAAATAAATATTTCTGCTGTTAGGGATCTGAAACTAGGTTCTTCATATTAAATCTGGCCCCACACATGTCTCAGTAGTAGAACTTTGTTTATAAATTGAATACCTCTACATGGAGCATACGTATATTGCACCACTCTCCAAAGGCAATGGAATGACTTTCAAGAAAACTGTTATTATGAAATGCACAACTCTACAATGCAAAATGAATAGGTTTTATTTTGCTAATATCAATGTTCATATTCTCTAGTTTCACAGATTTATTCCATTCTTCTTGGCTTCTAAATCATTCACATGAAGTATAGAGAAAATACCTGAAACTATTTAAGAGTTGGGTTTTTTCCTCTAGTTATTTAGATTTGTTGAGAAAATAACTTGAGTTTTCTCTGATAAAATCACAACTCTTATCCACAGCTATGCTTGCTTTTTATTAAGTGATCTTAGCTGTAAACATGATTTGAGGTATACAACATTTCTCCACAATTGCTAGCATGGCTTTGGATATATGTGAAGTATTCTGTCATGGAACATATTGCATAAAACCAAAAACACCGGCACTTATGATAGACTCTTTGAAAGAAACATAGGTCATTTAAGTCCTCCCCATTTCTCTTCTTTCTAGGAGTCTTATAAATCAGAAGCTACACAAGTATTTACTCTAAAGCCATTTTGCAGATAGAGGGTGATAGGATGTCTATGTATGTGTGTATAGAGATAGCAATGAAATTGTTTTCTTTCTTTTTTTTTGTATTTTAGGGAAGGATCTATAGGTGTTCAGGGTCTCACTACTAGATCAGACTCCTAGTGATCCACCTGCTTACAGCCTCCCACGAGCTGGGATTACAGGCACGTGCCACCATGCCCAGTCTGAAGTTGTTTTCTAAAAGCAAGACAAGGCAAATGTGCAACTAATTTCAGGCTAAAATGTTCGATTAAGATATCTAATTCATTGATTCTAGAAACCTGTTTTAGTATTGTAATTGGTCACATCCATCAGATATTGTCACATTGTGATCTACTAGTTATTGTGTAGCTCTTATTCATCAGGCATTGTGCCATGTGATGGTCATAATGGGGTGCAAGAAGAAGAGTAGATTGGAGATGTCCAGACTAGAAGTAAAATGACAAAGATGAGAGAGGATAGCAGCTTTGATTGATGGGGTAATGGCTGGAATGGAGAGAAGTGAATGAAGCCAAGTGATATTTGGGAGGTAAATTGGACTTCGTTATGTCTTGATGATAGAAATAAAGGAAAATATCAGTTAGGGATACTGGTCTGGAGTTCAGAGAAAATATCAGAATTGAAAATATACCTTGGTGTATTATGGGCAGGATTAAACCTAAGATTTGTTAGCAGAGTTTGGCTCTGCATGAGGCTAGATCTCCCACTGTCACTGAAAAGATTTGGGAGCAATTCAAAAGTAGCAATTACAATCTAAGCACATTTTGGGATTCATTGAATATTTGCATTACTATGATGTAAGAAAGCAAAAGGAGTAATTTTTATCATTATTGACACTTGTAACATCTATTTTTTATTTCCATTTGCTGACAGAGAGATCAATAGTTATAACCATGGGTATAATGTAGAAAGTTCAGAGGTAATATAATTTCCTAAATCTGAAAAAATAAAGAATATTATTCTACGAATTTGCTTGTGTTTCTCCATCACAATTTTCTACCTTCCACTGGTAAAAAGCAATGGTCAGAAGTGATTTTTTAGGGACTTAAAGTTCAACATATCAATACTTGATGAAAAATACCTGTTCCATGTTATGCCTAAGATGTTTGATATTCATACAAATAGTGAGGTTAAGCTTAACAGCCTAGGTTGTAAGGTAATAACAATAGGCGTCTCTTCTGGAGGGTTAACAACCTAAGTTTAGTCCAAAATTAGAGAAAAAGGAGGGCCACAAGGAGAGCCCACATTTTGGCCCTAGCCTTCCAAGGTCAATTAAGACTCAGGACATATGAGATCTTGTACTGTAACATCATGTAACTCAGTAGTGTCCCAAATTTTCTTATCAAGGAGATTATGGGGCCAAAGAGGAAAGTTATCGATGATGTAGAGTGTGCTTAAGGAGAGTCACATAGAGAGAAAACATTCTCTCATTCTCTCACAGGGAGCACATTGGCCAAGCAATGGCTGTGACTCATCCATATGGCTGACACTGACAAAGGATCTACAATCTGAGGTACAGGATCTCAGGATAAATCCTAAGGGGATTTCACTGACCTTATCAGACCCCAAAGCTACAACTCTTGTTGCATAGGTCCTGCTTTATCTTGGTCTTAACCATCCAGCAGAAAAGTATAAAAACGAAGTATAAGAAGTAAAGCCATGGTGCCATGTTGAGCTGTGGGGGTCTCAGGTCAACAATTTCTAACACTGCTAGTCAAGCAGAAGACTCAATATTATTATGGATTACTGGACTCTTTTGGAATATTTTGCTGAGTTAACACACCTATAATATTCAAATGACGGAACTAAACAGAAAAAGGGGATATATAAATGAATGTCCATTTCATATCTGTGTATTCAAAATGGTTAGGATATATAGTTACGTTCTCTTAATGAATAGAGGGATTTGTTCTAATAGTGTTTGTAAATAGCATATCATGTCTGCATCTTGTACAGCAAATAACCACTAGGAAGACAGTAAGCAATGTGTTAATTATTGAAGCTATCCTAACAATTTGATTTGAAACTGTCTCACTGCTATTTGTCTCTCAAAAAATTATGGGGAAAATGTGATTTGCATTTACAACTGTACTACCCTTAAAGAGATCAGGAATTAAACTTGTTCAAGAACTCTCTTTTCTTCTTTGACAGGAATTTCAAGTACTTTTGCTGTGGTAAAATAAATATTTATTTATTTATGGTATTTAGTACAGGGTCTACCGGGTCTTGCTACACAGATCGGACTCGTAGTGATCCTCCTGTTTTCAGCCTTCCAAGCTCTGGAATTACAGATGTGCACCACCACACCCAGTTTCACTCACCATCTCAGCGTGCCCAAGGGGCAGGGCCAGTATCGCAGGTTGGGGATTGACCTGGGTCTCTGCATCTGCCTAAGCAGAATTTTTATTTTGTTTTTATATTTAGTATAGGGTCTAAGGTCTCACTACACAGATTGGACTGGTAAAAAATCTCTAAATGACTGTTTAATATAGGCAAATTTTTCAAGACAATTACGCATTGTCTCAAATGTGATTCACTTCAACATATATTTAGAGTAAATACTCTGCATATGAGGATTTACAATGATTAATAAACTTGTAGTTTTGTCAGTACCCTGAATTTAATATGAGAGAGTACAGAAAGCAAGAAACCATACACAATAGTATCTTATAGGACATCTGTAAAGACTTCTTAGAGAACAAGATGGATAAATTAATTGTGTGATCTGGTACATAATCGTGACTGTGTGTGCACAAGCATGTGTGTGTGCATCTGGATTTGTGAAGATGTTAAGGAAAAGAACAGAAAGATTGTGAGCGCTCTGAGGACAGTGTTTTTTCAGCCCTCACATTACCAGGCACAGTGTTGAGTATTGTTTAGATTCACAATTTCTTAGGAAATATTTGTTGAGAAATTGAGCAAAAGTAGGCAAGATATCACAGTCTGTTCGATCAGTGTGCCATTTGGGAAAGTTTCAAAAGTAAACTTTTGGAATTTATGCAGTAGCCAAGTACTGAAAACAGTCATTAAAGAATAACTGAGTTTTATCAAAGTCTTATCTGTTACCACAAACAACAAGTTATCAAGGAAAGGTTTAATTTTTCAGGCTCTTGAGAATAGAAAGGCCAAGAAATAAGATAAAAAGGGATAAAGACAGATCCCTGTGTCTAATATCAATTAATTGATACTAGGCATTTAGATTAGATTACAGAAGCCCCGAGACATCAACAAACATTTCACATCTAAGCACATATTGGGCATCACTAATCCTTGTATGTCCACCTATCAAGTTAGGCAGGCATTAAACATAAGCTACACTTTTCTCTTCAAGCCTTGACTTCTAAGGTTAGATTTCTTATTTTCTAACTCAGTACTAGTTTTTATGCCTCAAATGGAATAAGATAAAAAGAGTGGATGAAAAATTGTGAATCTTTTGTTCACTGGGCACATCCTTTGCAAACCAAAAACATTGTGCTCAAGAACTGAATTGCTCCCTGTCATCAACATATTTCTACAACATCAAAAATGAGGTTTCATGGAATATAAATAAAAGAGAGAAATTTAAGAGGAAAATGGCCTCAGAACTTGCACACATATCCATGTGAGTTCCTAAAAGGTTAGCGACAATTATAAAAAGAAATAAAATTAACTACAGCAAACTTGACTTTTTCATCAGTGTAATGTGTAAAGAAAAAGTTATTGGGCTGGAGAGATGGCTCAGTGGTCTAAAGCACCTACTTAGAACAAGCTTAGCAAGGCATCGGGGACCGCGGTTCAATCCCCCAGCACCACATGCCAGCCAGCCTCGCCCCCTGGTGGGCTGAGCTGGCCACACACACACACCTCTCTCTCTCTCTCTCTCTCTCTCTCTCTCTCTCTCTCTCTCTCTCTCTCTCTCAAATAAAAATAAAAAAATATAAAAATATAAATAAGAAAAAGTTATTAAATGTAAATGCTTGCTAAATTTTTATTGCTCATAATGCTTCCTTTTAGGCCACCACTCACGACATTTCCATTTGATTAAAACCTTAAAGAAAGCAATTTGAAACCAACTTAAGATCATTCTTTCAGGGCCTGGGGAGATAGCTCAGTAGAATAAGTGCTTGCCTGGCAAGTGCAGGGTCCTGAGTTCAATCTCCAGTACCACAAAAAACGAAAAAAGATCATTCCTCCAACTGATTTCTGTTTGAATTACATCAGTATTCTCCCATGCATCAGCCTGGAAATTACCAGATGATATATATTTCACCCCTCTCTTTTCTTTCCCCAGTCCAAGTTCTATCTTATTGGTCCTTATTATTATAATTCTTGCCAGTTGCTTCCACCATCTTTGTTTCCCTTCCAGTCTGGCTGTTCATTGTACTTTACCTATATTGGAAATATATTCTAACAATTTTCCCTCAGACACTTTCAATGCTTGACGTCCTACACAATCTTTCCAGATTAATCCTCCAGATGGACAGTTCTGCCAGTGGATTTCCTGCTGAAAAATTCTTACTGAATATACAGTCCCTTCCTATTAAAGACAAAATACTTACATAACATTCAGAACCTCATAGCATCCCTGGAAGGAGCCTTTCTAGGTTTATAAAATTAACTTCCCAATTTTTCATCTGTGATTCAGCACAACTGGATGACTCAACTGATACAAAGATATCCTGGTCATTCCTCAGCCTTTTGCTCCTTGTAGCACTTTTATTACAAAACACTCAGTTATACTTATAATATGCTTTCATTCCAATTTATTAGACAAGGAGAGCAGAAACCATAACTGTTTTCCTCACTCTAGTGCCTAGGAAAGTGCTTGTATATAGGAAGTTTCAAAATATATTTTTAAATGAAAATGCAACACACAGTTATTATCTCTCACATGAAAAAATTCTCAACTAAAACTTCTCTATCTGTTCTGTAAAATCCTACTGTTCTTGGCTAGAGTTAATAGTCATTTTCAGAGATAATTTCAGTATTTTACTTGGAAGCTTATGATTGTCTTCAAAGTAGGGATATTGTCTTTTTTAAGTTTCCTACAGTGGTAACTAGTCAAAATTTTTGGACAAAATGACTACGTGAATGAAGGAAGCCTTTCATTAGTGTGTGAAAAGGCAGGATTTTTGTGCATAATGAAGGCATCTCTAAGATAATAGAACATACGATAAAAATCATGATTAAATTCTATCTCTGTAGTTTAAATACCTAGTAAGCTTCTAATCAAAGTTTTAGAGTTCCTGATTCTGAAAAGACTATTGTTAGCAGTTGGAAATGTTTACCATTTTACATTACTGACAGAGATGAAAAAAGCAGCACCTTTCCAAAGCCAATTCATTTGTTCCCAAGAAGGAAAATTGAACTATGCTAAACATTTTTGAGAAAGCAAAACTAATATTAAAAAAATTGGAAAATATCTCTAACATTTCCAATCTCCTGATTATACTAAAGGCCTTAAAACCAAATCATTTTTACCCACTAAAAAGGAAGGAGGAGTGTTAAACAGACCTGACTTTTTATGAATGATCTATGGAAGCTTAATATTGTTAGTTACCTGAGCAATGAATTAAATATTTAAGGTGTTTAATGTTGTTAGTTACCTGAGCAAAGAAAATTAACAATCACAACATGATACTACTTCATTTCTTGTAAAATGGCTAAAATTAAAATGACTGACAAAGGGCCAGCCAGATAGCTTAGCCGCCTGAAGTGCCTCCTTAGGCAGAGTGCAGTGGCCGGCATTTGATCCCTGGCTTGCCATGTCAGCCTGGGACATGCTGAGACAAGAGATTGAGACTCAGCTCTTGGGAGGCTGAAAACAGGAGAATCACTGTGAGTCCGATCTACATAGTGAGATCCTGTAGGTCCTATACTAAACACATTAAAAAGAAAAAAGACTGACAAGATCAAATGTTGGCAAGGGTATATTGTGAATGTAGCTTTCCATTGGCACTGTAAAATGACACAAACATTTAAAAACTGTTTGGCAGCATCTTATAAAGTGTAATATTAGTCTCAGTCATTCCACTTCTAGATATTTAGTCAAAATAAAAACATACCCTCTCAAAATATTGTACCCACATATTCATAGTATCCTCATTAACAACAGTCTATCAGGAAAAGACATAAATGGTGCCATACTTATAGTATGGAATAGTAATTGAGAAAAAGGAATGAATCATTGATGTATTCACAGGATGAATCTCAAACAGTGTGCTGAACAAAATAGTACATATTGTATGATTCATCTATATGAATTCTAGTTAAGACAAAACTAATGATGATATAAATGAGACACATAGGGCTCTAAAAAACTTGAAGACTACCTAGAAGGGGACATGAGGAAACTTTCTCAGGTGATGTAATTGTTCTATTTTTCACTAAGGTGTCAATTTCATAAGTGTAACTACTCGATAGAAATTAACAGATTTAATGTTTAATATCTGTATATTTTCCAGTTCTGTTGGACATCTTTCCTGTATATTTTTTGTGGCCACTACAGTCATACCAACTAACAAACACAAAAAATTCTGTTAGATAGCAGAATATGAGTATTACACACAAATATGAAGACCTACTGGACTCATGAGCTACGTGTAACAGGCTCAAATCTCATAAAAGCACAACCTCTAAGCATGGTGGTAGACTCTGGTCATCTGCACACTCTGGGAAGCTGAAGCAGAAGGGTTGTAGGTTCAAGTCTCACCAAGGCAGTTTAGTAAGAAACCTCTTTCAAATAAATAATAAAAAGTGTTTAAAATACAGCTCAATGTGAATGTCCTGGATTCAACCCTCAGTACTACAAAACAAACAAGTGAACAAACACTTCACCTTCTCCAAAATAAATTTTTTTGTCTCATATAAATTCTTATATAAATTCTTACCTTGGTTAAAAATACAAACAATCCCTCTCAGGGATTGTACCCAACTTTCTTCACCTATACATGACATTAACTATGCTAGCAATGAAGACATACAGTGAATCCAAGTTTTTTCTGTTACTTCACACATAACATTCAGATTCTTTTTATACAAGGAGAAAATTAACCGAGAAACAAGATGATTGTCAAACCTCAAGTTATTTGCAGGCAGAATTAAAAAGAGTATAGGAACCTAATGAGGTTATACGAGGACAGATGACTCACTGCTCATTCATCCTCATACACAACAATCAGTGTGTACAATCTATAAGACAATAAGAGTGCAGCCATCACAATCTATAAGACAATAGAGGGCATCAATCTTTCAGGAGCATGTATGTATTTATTAAATAAAGAAAAGAAAAAGACAGCAATCCCTCAGTTCTAAAGTCTAAAAGAAAAATATCAATAAGCTGAGGAAGTTTTAAGGAGTCAAAAGATAATGGCAAGCGACAGCAGCCAACACAAACTCAATCAGGTCTAATGAGATGCATGTAACTACACAGGGGATCCACCGAAAAATTCTCAGATTTCAAAAAAAATATGAACATAGAATGACATTAGGGCCACAGACGTGAGCACAGGTTTTAAAGGAACAATATAGAAACACATGAACTAAGAGGAAAAACCAAGCCTAGAATGAACTGAGGCTAGGGGTAATGTTAAAGACAACATTCAAGGCCTTTTAACTTCTGTTCAGAGAAAGAAGAATGAGAAAGATGATAGTTCACTGATTGGGGCAGCAGCAGGAAGGTTAAGGATGAAGATGGCACAAAAAGCAGACATGCTCAGCTCCCTTCCCTTGTCTACTCTGTCAGGAAGAATGTTCATCAGGCTGGAAAAGGCATAACCATACTAGGGAAATGAATCCCAAAATAGGAGAAAGAATTTTAAAGAGCACCTTACTGCTCTAAATGAGCTAAAATTCCTTTCCCCGCACCAATTATATTTCAGGGGAATAAAAGAACTTGCAGAACAACATCCTAGTCTGCTGGCAATGGCCTTGAGGAACTATAATACTGGAGATGGTCAAATGTCATGCCAATTTTCAAAGCCAGGAAGAAGTCACTGTGACTGCTTTCCATCAAATGCTGCTCAAGAGCATTTCAGAATGACCGAATAGGAGCACACAAATACTGTTAACAAAGGCGAAGTAGAGGTGTTGAAATTGTGTTTATAGGAAAACTTTGTCTTAGGGTCAGCCAAATAGCTCAGTGGGACTAAGGAGCCTGTTTAGGCACAGCACAGCAGCTGGGGTTTAATCCTCAGGCCTGCCATGCTAGCCACGCCTCCGGGGCGCGCTGAGACTGCAATTGAGTCCCGGCGTGGCGGCGCAGCCTGTAATCCCAGCTCTTGGGAGGCTGTAAACAGACGGATCACTACAAGTCTGATCTTTGCAGGGAGACCTTGTAGATCTTGTAGATCCTTCCCTAAAATACTAAATAAATAAATAAATTTAAGAACAAATAAATGTAGTATGTCCAAATTCAGTTTTATCTACAATGGTAGGAAAAAGTATAAATATGAATGACTACTGTACTTGTATAAGTACATATTACTAAAGTTTCTTATGCATGTAGCTACATGTGGTGGGTAAAATATACTATCATAAATAACATTTGTCCCTTTTCAAATTACATTAAATAATCAGTTCAGAGCTCTCTTTAATGATATTTTTATGCATATTAATTTTGAATAAAACAATGTTTACAATGAAAATACCTAGGGAATGGTTCCTTAAGGTTATTAAAAGTTATGTGTAGTTTACTTGATGCAATCAGAACGTGCTGCTTTTTAAAATCCATGAATTTTCAAATAAGAAAAACTTAGTGTTATTCAGACAAGCATATTTTAGGGACATAACTGGGAGCACTTTAATTTTGTTTTGACTCTGAGAATAAACACGCAAAAAGCACTGTCACAATTTGGTGTATTTGATCAAAGCTCCCACTTAATTTCATTTTTTTCCTTTGTTTCCCTATATTGGGCTGTACTATGAAGACCTTAGTTCTTATCTTCCCCAGTTGTAAATTTTTCTTTCTTTCTTTCTCTCTTTCTCTTTCTTTCTTTCTTTCTTTCTTTCTTTCTTTCTTTCTTTCTTTCTTTCTTTCTTT
>NW_004524617.1:2197946-2199030 GCF_000260255.1 Octodon degus | reverse complement strand
TCTCTCTCTCTTCTTCTTTCTTTCTTTCTTTCTTTCTTTCTTTCTTTCTTTCTTTCTTTCTTTCTTCTTCTTTTTTTGTACCAGGGATTGAACTCAGGACCTTTTGCTTGCCAGGCAAGTGCCTATTCTACTGAGCTATCTCCCCAGCCCCCTAAATTTTTCTATTAATATTTATGTTTTAGTTTGAAATTTTCTTATATACTGCTTCAAATCCTTTGTGAGTTAAAAAACCTTATAAATCAATAAAATTTAAAATGCAATTTGTTCCTTTAAATCAGACTAGATGTTTTAATAAGTAATGACACACAAATAAGGCTCAGTTTCCAGTCTACATTTAAAGCAATATCATTGTACCAATGTGAAAAGAAAATTATAAGAAAATGAGGAAAAGGATCAATGTGAGACCTTGAAACTACATTCCAGATTTAGCAATGACCACCATAATATACTTACCTAGTCATCTCTATATGTATGATCTTTTATTAAAGCCAGGAAAGATATTTACTATATAGAAATTCTGATTGGGTCAAACAGACCAAGATATAATACTGCAAATCAAAAGAATGAGAACTGGAGTCATGTAGTATTTCACACTGATTTGGAGAGGACTAAACCATTCCTAGTTTAGGTTACATGTTTTTGTGAGGCTGCTGTATTAGAATGTCATGATTTTTGATAATGTAGTAAACAGTTAAAGTATGCAGAGTGAACTCTGTAGAGTTCATTTCATCTAATTTTCTGTTTTCATTTGAAAAAAGAAGGTGAATGATGCAATTGTGCTATTTCCGCTGTTAAACTTAATGAAAATTCTGTCCACTATCAATCAAGTGAATCTTCTCTTTTCTTGTTGTCCAAACAAATATGTTCAAAAGTAATTTATTTTTATTGAAAAGTTCTGTACTAACATGATGAAAAAGAAACACAAACAAGGCTCTAATTTCTTTCAGATGTACTTGCTGGAAAAAAAAATACACAGCATCGGAGGCACTTAGGGGAAGCTTTATTGTTATATTTACCTAATTCAGGTTATGTAGAGAGATCAGACACTGTGCTTACAGGCACATTTTTATTTATTTTTTTTTAA